>NW_026599565.1:0-209043 GCF_023634155.1 Falco peregrinus | reverse complement strand
TCCGAGTGCTGCGCTGCGGCTCGGGCAACGGCCGGGGAGGAACTGTCGGTCCCTGGTGGTAACGCAGCCGGGCCTGCTAGGCGCTTCAAGCAGCGCGTCCGGCCGGGCAGTGTTGTTTTCCGAGGCTGTAAAGGAGCCCGAGGTATAAACCCGCTTGACGTTTCCGTACGGCGGTGCGCTTTGTCGGAGGGCTCGGCCGTACTGACGGAGCTGGCACAGGGTTCCCGCGGGACTCCGGCTTTGCCCGTCTCGTGGAAAGGCTCCAGAGCCTGCTTGGGAAGCCGCTTGACAAGGCACGGCTTTGCCGTGATTTTTACACCGGAATTCCGACGGTAGCGCCGATGCCACGTGTTAGCCTTTCTCCAGCAGCTCTTCAAAGCAGAGTGAGCCTTAAGAATCGGACTGCCTTTTAAACGAAATTCGAAACAAAGCGGCGGGGTGAAGCGGCTGGAAGCGTCCTGCCAGTCTGCCGTGGGTATCGCTGCCGTGCGTGTTACCTGCCTGTCTGCCGATCGCTCCTGCCTCTTGTTGTGCCCCGGTAATTCCTCTGGGGAAGGCGCTGGGCTCTGACTGTGGCGCGGCGCGCCCCGTCTCCCTCCTGACCCCCGGCGAGACGTGATCGGTGTTTGCCTTCCTCCCCTTTCACAGGGCCTCGGCTGTTGCGTGCAGAGAAGCTGTCAGCCCTTGTGAGAGAGCACGCCGCCGGCAAGCGCATCGTGGTGCTTCGGTACCGAGCTGAGACCGCAGGCGTCCGTCTTTTGTTTGCGAAAAGGGATCGCGAGGAAAGGTGCTGACCTCGGAGGGGGGAGAGGTGGCGGGGGAACAGGTAGGAGGCAGCTCTTTCAACCGGTTTTCGGCTTAACTCCTGGGTTCCTGAGCACGGTTCTGGGCTTCGGGGGGTTGGCTTTCGGCTTTCGCCTTCAGCGCCTCCTCCGTCACCGCTGTCGGCGCGCGCTGAGCTGCGGCTCGGGGAGGGGGACCGCGGCGATACAGGCCGTGTGCGTGCCAGCCGTCCTCAAGGCTAGAGCTGTATTCTGCTTGTTACCCTGATGAAAGCGTTTCTTTTTTTCTAGGGGGCGTTCCCACAAGGCAGTGGTGTGGAGCCGAAGGGGACTGCGATGGAACGGTGACGGAGCCCGTTTGGACCGAGTCTTGAAGATAGATCTCTCTGGTTTTTGTCCGAGGAAACTTCGTCTCGAGACGGTCCTATCGCTCGCTGGCAACGTGGTAGGAAACTGCTTTGTTGATCTTGACGGCGCAGTGTGTTGGGAGTATTAAGATTCCTCGAGAGCTCAGAAGCGAGTAGGTTGTTTCTCTAAGGGAAAGGGGAATAGGCCTGTATCGTTAAAGGAAAGACTCAGAGCGGGTTTTGCTTCTCTTAAGTACAAAGCGCCCCATCTCAAGTGATTGCAAAGTCTGAAACGATGGTTCAAAAGCAGACTTGTGCTGTTTGCAAAGCGTCTGTTGCACTGCTCAAAGACAAAAGGCGCTCACCCGAGAAAGTTTTTGGGAAACCGATGTCCGATAGGCACGGGGAAAGAGCTGGAGAGGTTTACGTCTCGTCTGTCGAATTCTGTTCTCTTTCGTGCCCTTCCATTTTACAATAAAAACTTTCGTGACCCCCCTTTTCCCGTTCAGGCACTGTTGCTAGTGTTTTTATAAGGGGGGAAAAAAAGCGTATGCCTAGTCTCTCGAGTGATTATTATTTTTTATTTTTTTTTCTTTTTCTCTAGACTAGTCGAATCGAGAATGTTCGCTGTAAGAACTTCATCCACCGGGATGGGAAGCCAGGCAACTTCCGAACGGGCCGTGGCAGAGTTCCCTTCTTGATGCCGTGCCTATATAATAAACTGTGCAGTCTCGTTAGCTAGACGGGCTGCAGTACCCAATTTTTTTCGCCAGGCGGCAGCACCGCGCCTCCCAGGCGGAGTAAGGGCAGCGCATGCGCAGACGCGGCCTGACGCCGAAAGGGCGGGGCTTCCGGCCCCGTGCGTCCGGGCCGATGACGCAATCCCGCTTTGGCGCATGCGCAGAAGGGCTTTCTGGCCAAGTAAGGTCAGCGCATGCGCAGAAGCGGCTTTGACCCTCAGGGGCGGGGCTTCCGGCCCCGTGCGTCCGGGCCGATGACGCAATCCCGCTTTGGCGCATGCGCAGAAGCCTTGCTGGCCGACGGAGGGCGGCGCATGCGCAGAAGCGGCTTTGACCCCCCCTAGGGGCGGGGCTTTCCGGCCTCGTGCGTAGGGGCAGAGGACGCATCCGGCCCCGGGAAAGGGGCGGGTTCACTGCCGGCCCGCGCGGCGCGCTGGAGCGGCCGTGGAGGTGCGGAGCCTTCGCCGGTAGCCCGGGAGACTTTCGGGCCGGGACGTGCGGCGGCGCGCTCGGGCTGAAGGGCGGCCGGGGGCCGGCGGGCAGCGGCCCGGTCGGGGGGGATGTGGCGGCCCGGCGCTCGGCCGCGGCAGGGAGCGCCTGGTGCCGGCGGCGGGCGGGCTGAGGCAGGCGGGCGCCCGGCCCGGCACCGGCGGGGCTGCCGCCGGTTCTCGTCTCCCCGGCAGGGACGGTGGTCAGCGGGCTCCTCACGGGGCTGCCCTTTTCTGGGTGGGTGGTGTTTTGTTTTGGTTTTTTTTTTTTTTTTTTTCTCGGAGCCGCGCCGCTACCTCGGCGAGGAGCGGCGGCGGGGCGGCCCCGGTGCTCGCTTGTGGCGGCGGCGCCCGGGAGAGAGGGGTCGGCCCGCGCCGCCCCGCCGCCCACCCGCCGCCGCCTCCGGGCTGCCCGGGCAGCCGCCGCAGCTCTGCGCGGGGCTTTGTCTTTCCCCCAGCCGCTGGCCTGAGCCGTGGCAGGCGCCTGGGGCTGCCGGCCCCCGCGGGCCGCAGAGAGGCTGCCCCGGGGGCTGCGGTAACGCTGTCGCGGCGGGGGGGTGTGTGTGTGTGTGGCTCAGGAGCCTCTCCCGCCCCTGCGAGCGGGCCAGAGCAAGAAAAGGCAGCCGGCAGCGGAATCCCCAGCCGTCGCCCCCGACTGCTGCTTCTCCGCAAGCCTTTTAACTGCCGGGGAGGGCTGGGAGGCAGCAGCAGCTCAGGTGTCTGGCTGGTCTTGTGTCGTGACAGTCAGCTCCGGGGCCGGAGCAGCCGAGGGGAAGAGGCCTTTTGGTTTGCTTCCCCGCGAAACCGGGGCCTTTTGTTTTCCCTTTGTCCCTAGGTTCGTCCGGAAGCGTCCGTCGACAAGTCAAGGGGAGCGGAACCGAAGGTCGCTCGAGATGTTACCTCGCCACGCGTGCCTCGTGCTTGCGAGTCGGACTGCTGACTACGGAGGGATCCCTTTTGTAGCCGCCGAGGGCCCGCGAGGCTCCGTGTGCCCGCCGCTTCCGAGTGCTGCGCTGCGGCTCGGGCAACGGCCGGGGAGGAACTGTCGGTCCCCTGGTGGTAACGCAGCCGGGCCTGCTAGGCGCTTCAAGCAGCGCGTCCGGCCGGGCAGTGTTGTTTTCCGAGGCTGTAAAGGAGCCCGAGGTATAAACCCGCTTGACGTTTCCGTACGGCGGTGCGCTTTGTCGGAGGGCTCGGCCGTACTGACGGAGCTGGCACAGGGTTCCCGCGGGACTCCGGCTTTGCCCGTCTCGTGGAAAGGCTCCAGAGCCTGCTTGGGAAGCCGCTTGACAAGGCACGGCTTTGCCGTGATTTTTACGCCGGAATTCCGACGGTAACGCCGATGCCACGTGTTAGCCTTTCTCCAGCAGCTCTTCAAAGCAGAGTGAGCCTTAAGAATCGGACTGCCTTGTAACGAAATTCGAAACAAAGCGGCGGGGTGAAGCGGCTGGAAGCGTCCTGCCAGTCTGCCGTGGGTATCGCTGCCGTGCGTGTTACCTGCCCTGTCTGCCGATCGCTCCTGCCTCTTGTTGTGCCCCGGTAATTCCTCTGGGGAAGGCGCTGGGCTCTGACTGCGGCGCGGCGCACCCCGTCTCCCTCCTGACCCCGGCGAGACGTGATCGGTGTTTGCCTTCCTCCCCTTTCACAGGGCCTCGGCTGTTGCGTGCAGAGAAGCTGTCAGCCTTGTGAGGGAGCACGCCGCCGGCAAGCGCATCGTGGTGCTTCGGTACCGAGCTGAGGACCGCAGGCGTCCGTCTTTTGTTTGCGAAAAGGGATCGCGAGGAAAGGTGCTGACCTCGGAGGGGGAGAGGTGGCGGGGGAACAGGTAGGAGGCAGCTCTTTCAACCGGTTTTCGGCTTAACTCCTGGGTTCCTGAGCACGGTTCTGGGCTTCGGGGGGTTGGCTTTCGGCTTTTCGCCTTCAGCGCCTCCTCCGTCACCGCTGTCGGCGCGCGCTGAGCTGCGGCTCGGGGAGGGGACCGCGGCGATACAGGCCGTGTGCGTGCCAGCCGTCCTCAAGGCTAGAGCTGTATTCTGCTTGTTACCCTGATGAAAGCGTTTCTTTTTTTCTAGGGGGCGTTCCCACAAGGCAGTGGTGTGGAGCCGAAGGGGACTGCGATGGAACGGTGACGGAGCCCGTTTGGGACCGAGTCTTGAAGATAGATCTCTCTGGTTTTTGTCCGAGGAAACTTCGTCTCGAGACGGTCCTATCGCTCGCTGGCAACGTGGTAGGAAACTGCTTTGTTGATCTTGACGGCGCAGTGTGTTGGGAGTGTTAAGATTCCTCGAGAGCTCAGAAGCGAGTAGGTTGTTTCTCTAAGGGAAAGGGGAATAGGCCTGTATCGTTAAAGGGAAGACTCAGAGCGGGTTTTGTTTCTCTTAAGTACAAAGCGCCCCATCTCAAGTGATTGCAAAGTCTGAAACGATGGTTCAAAAGCAGACTTGTGCTGTTTGCAAAGCGTCTGTTGCACTGCTCAAAGACAAAAGGCGCTCACCCCGAGAAAGCTTTTGGAAACCGATGTCCGATAGGCACGGGGAAAGAGCTGCAGAGGTTTACGTCTCGTCTGTCGAATTCTGTTCTCTTTCGTGCCCTTCCATTTTACAAGAAAAACTTTCGTGACCTCTTTTCTCGTTCAGGCACTGTTGGTAGTGTTTTCATAAGGGGGGGAAAAAAAGCGTAAGCCTGGTCTCTGGAGTGATTTTTTTTTTTTTTTTTTTCTTTTTCGCTAGACTAGTCGAATCGAGAATGTTCGCTGCCGGAACTTCATCCACCGGGATGGGAAGCCAGGCAACTTCCTAACGGGCCGCGGGCAGAGTTCCCCTTCTTGATGCCGTGCCTCTATAATAAACTGTGCAGCTCCGTTAGCTGGACGGGCTGCAGTACCCAAATTTTTTCGCCAGGTGGCAGCACCGCGCCCCCCCCGGCGGAGTAAGGGCAGCGCATGCGCAGACGCGGCTTGACGCCGAAGGGGCGTGGCCTCCGGGCACGTCGCGGGCCGATGACGTAATCCGGCTTCGGCGCATGCGCAGAAGGGGTTTCTGGCAAAGTAAGGGCAGCGCATGCGCAGACGCGGCTTGACGCCGAAGGGGGCGGGCTTCCGGCCTCGTCGCAGCCCGATGACGCAACACGCCTCGACGCATGCGCAGAAGGGCTTTCTGGCAAACTAAGGGCAGCGCATGCGCAGACGCGGCCTTGACGCCGAAGGGGGCGGGGCTTCCGGCCTCGGGCGTACGGGCAGATGACGCAATCCCGCTTTGGCGCATGCGCAGAAGCCTTGCTGGCCGACCGAGGGCGGCGCATGCGCAGAAGCGGCTTTGACCCCCTAGGGGCGGGGCTTCCGGCCTCGTGCGTAGGGGGCAGAGGACGCATCCGGCCCGGGAAAGGCGGGTTCACTGCCGGCCCGCGCGGCGCGCTGGAGCGGCCGTGGAGGTGCGGAGCCTTCGCCGGGAGCCCCGGAAGACTTTCGGGCCGGGACGTGCGGCGGCGCGCTCGGGCTGAAGGGCGGCCGGGGGGCCGGCGGGCAGCGGCCCGGTCGGGGGGGATGTGGCGGCCCGGCGCTCGGCCGCGGCAGGGAGCGCCTGGTGCCGGCGGCGGGCGGGCTGAGGCAGGCGGGCGGGCCCGGCCCGGGACCGGCGGGGCCGCCGCCGGTTTCTCGTCTCCCCGGCAGGGACGGTGGCCAGCGGGCTCCTCACGGGGCTGCCCTTTTCTGGGTGGGTGGGTTTTTGTTTGGTTTTTTTTTTTTTTTTTCTCTCGGAGCCGCGCCGCTACCTCGGCGAGGAGCGGCGGCGGGGCGGCCCCGGTGCTCGCTTGTGGCGGCGGCGGCGCCCGGGAGAGGGGTCGGCCCGCGCCGCCCCGCCGCCCACCCGCCGCCGCCTCCGGGCTGCCCGGCAGCCGCCGCAGCCCTGCGCGGGGCTTTGTCTTTCCCCCAGCCGGCTGGCCTGAGCCGTGGCAGCCGGCTGGGGCTGCCGGCCCCCGCGGGCCGCAGAGAGGCTGCCCCGGGGGCTGCGGTAACGCTGTCGCGGCGGGGGGGTGTGTGTGTGTGTGGCTCAGGAGCCTCTTCCCGCCCCTGCGAGCGGGCCAGAGCAAGAAAAGGCAGCCGGCAGCGGAATCCCCAGCCGTCGCCCCCGACTGCTGCTTTCTCCGCAAGCCTTTTAACTGCCGGGGAGGGCTGGGAGGCAGCAGCAGCTCAGGTGTCTGGCTGGTCTTGTGTCGTGACAGTCAGCTCCGGGGCCGGAGCAGCCGAGGGGAAGAGGCCTTTTGGTTTGCTTCCCCGCGAAACCGGGGCCTTTTGTTTTCCCTTTGTCCCTAGGTTCGTCCGGAAGCGTCCGTCGACAAGTCAAGGGGAGCGGAACCGAAGGTCGCTCGAGATGTTACCTCGCCACGCGTGCCTCGTGCTTGCGAGTCGGACTGCTGACTACGGAGGGATCCCTTTTGTAGCCGCCGAGGGCCCGCGAGGCTCCGTGTGCCCGCCGCTTCCGAGTGCTGCGCTGCGGCTCGGGCAACGGCCGGGGAGGAACTGTCGGTCCCTGGTGGTAACGCAGCCGGGCCTGCTAGGCGCTTCAAGCAGCGCGTCCGGCCGGGCAGTGTTGTTTTCCGAGGCTGTAAAGGAGCCCGAGGTATAAACCCGCTTGACGTTTCCGTACGGCGGTGCGCTTTGTCGGAGGGCTCGGCCGTACTGACGGAGCTGGCACAGGGTTCCCGCGGGACTCCGGCTTTGCCCGTCTCGTGGAAAGGCTCCAGAGCCTGCTTGGGAAGCCGCTTGACAAGGCACGGCTTTGCCGTGATTTTTTACGCCGGAATTCCGACGGTAACGCCGATGCCACGTGTTAGCCTTTCTCCAGCAGCTCTTCAAAGCAGAGTGAGCCTTAAGAATCGGACTGCCTTGTAACGAAATTCGAAACAAAGCGGCGGGGTGAAGCGGCTGGAAGCGTCCTGCCAGTCTGCCGTGGGTATCGCTGCCGTGCGTGTTACCTGCCTGTCTGCCGATCGCTCCTGCCTCTTGTTGTGCCCCGGTAATTCCTCTGGGGAAGGCGCTGGGCTCTGACTGCGGCGCGGCGCACCCCGTCTCCCTCCTGACCCCGGCGAGACGTGATCGGTGTTTGCCTTCCTCCCCTTTCACAGGGCCTCGGCTGTTGCGTGCAGAGAAGCTGTCAGCCTTGTGAGGGAGCACGCCGCCGGCAAGCGCATCGTGGTGCTTCGGTACCGAGCTGAGACCGCAGGCGTCCGTCTTTTGTTTGCGAAAAGGGATCGCGAGGAAAGGTGCTGACCTCGGAGGGGGAGAGGTGGCGGGGGAACAGGTAGGAGGCAGCTCTTTCAACCGGTTTTCGGCTTAACTCCTGGGTTCCTGAGCACGGTTCTGGGCTTCGGGGGGTTGGCTTTCGGCTTTTCGCCTTCAGCGCCTCCTCCGTCACCGCTGTCGGCGCGCGCTGAGCTGCGGCTCGGGGAGGGGACCGCGGCGATACAGGCCGTGTGCGTGCCAGCCGTCCTCAAGGCTAGAGCTGTATTCTGCTTGTTACCCTGATGAAAGCGTTTCTTTTTTTCTAGGGGGCGTTCCCACAAGGCAGTGGTGTGGAGCCGAAGGGGACTGCGATGGAACGGTGACGGAGCCCGTTTGGACCGAGTCTTGAAGATAGATCTCTCTGGTTTTTGTCCGAGGAAACTTCGTCTCGAGACGGTCCTATCGCTCGCTGGCAACGTGGTAGGAAACTGCTTTGTTGATCTTGACGGCGCAGTGTGTTGGGAGTGTTAAGATTCCTCGAGAGCTCAGAAGCGAGTAGGTTGTTTCTCTAAGGGAAAGGGGAATAGGCCTGTATCGTTAAAGGGAAGACTCAGAGCGGGTTTTGTTTCTCTTAAGTACAAAGCGCCCCATCTCAAGTGATTGCAAAGTCTGAAACGATGGTTCAAAAGCAGACTTGTGCTGTTTGCAAAGCGTCTGTTGCACTGCTCAAAGACAAAAGGCGCTCACCCGAGAAAGCTTTTGGAAACCGATGTCCGATAGGCACGGGGAAAGAGCTGCAGAGGTTTACGTCTCGTCTGTCGAATTCTGTTCTCTTTCGTGCCCTTCCATTTTACAAGAAAAACTTTCGTGACCTCTTTTCTCGTTCAGGCACTGTTGGTAGTGTTTTCATAAGGGGGGGAAAAAAAGCGTAAGCCTGGTCTCTGGAGTGATTTTTTTTTTTTTTTTTTCTTTTTCGCTAGACTAGTCGAATCGAGAATGTTCGCTGCCGGAACTTCATCCACCGGGATGGGAAGCCAGGCAACTTCCTAACGGGCCGCGGGCAGAGTTCCCTTCTTGATGCCGTGCCTCTATAATAAACTGTGCAGTCCGTTAGCTGGACGGGCTGCAGTACCCAAATTTTTTCGCCAGGTGGCAGCACCGCGCCCCCCCCCCAGGCGGAGTAAGGGCAGCGCATGCGCAGACGCGGCTTGACGCCGAAGGGGGCGTGGCCTCCGGGCACGTCGCGGGCCGATGACGTAATCCGGCTTCGGCGCATGCGCAGAAGGGGTTTCTGGCAAAGTAAGGGCAGCGCATGCGCAGACGCGGCTTGACGCCGAAGGGGGCGGGGCTTCCGGCCTCGTCGCAGCCCGATGACGCAACACGCCCTCGACGCATGCGCAGAAGGGCTTTCTGGCAAACTAAGGGCAGCGCATGCGCAGACGCGGCTTGACGCCGAAGGGGGCGGGGCTTCCGGCCTCGGGCGTACGGGCAGATGACGCAATCCCGCTTCGGCGCATGCGCAGAAGCCTTGCTGGCCGACCGAGGGCGGCGCATGCGCAGAAGCGGCTTTGACCCCCTAGGGGCGGGGCTTCCGGCCTCGTGCGTAGGGGCAGAGGACGCATCCGGCCCGGGAAAGGCGGGTTCACTGCCGGCCCGCGCGGCGCGCTGGAGCGGCCGTGGAGGTGCGGAGCCTTCGCCGGGAGCCCCGGAAGACTTTCGGGCCGGGACGTGCGGCGGCGCGCTCGGGCTGAAGGGCGGCCGGGGGGCCGGCGGGCAGCGGCCCGGTCGGGGGGGATGTGGCGGCCCGGCGCTCGGCCGCGGCAGGGAGCGCCTGGTGCCGGCGGCGGGCGGGCTGAGGCAGGCGGGCGGCCCGGCCCGGGACCGGCGGGGCCGCCGCCGGTTCTCGTCTCCCCGGCAGGGACGGTGGCCAGCGGGCTCCTCACGGGGCTGCCCTTTTCTGGGTGGGTGGGTTTTTGTTTGGTTTTTTTTTTTTTTTTTCTCTCGGAGCCGCGCCGCTACCTCGGCGAGGAGCGGCGGCGGGGCGGCCCCGGTGCTCGCTTGTGGCGGCGGCGGCGCCCGGGAGAGGGGTCGGCCCGCGCCGCCCCGCCGCCCACCCCGCCGCCGCCTCCGGGCTGCCCGGGCAGCCGCCGCAGCCCTGCGCGGGGCTTTGTCTTTCCCCCAGCCGCTGGCCTGAGCCGTGGCAGCCGGCTGGGGCTGCCGGCCCCCGCGGGCCGCAGAGAGGCTGCCCCGGGGGCTGCGGTAACGCTGTCGCGGCGGGGGGGGTGTGTGTGTGTGTGGCTCAGGAGCCTCTTCCCGCCCCTGCGAGCGGGCCAGAGCAAGAAAAGGCAGCCGGCAGCGGAATCCCCAGCCGTCGCCCCCGACTGCTGCTTTCTCCGCAAGCCTTTTAACTGCCGGGGAGGGCTGGGAGGCAGCAGCAGCTCAGGTGTCTGGCTGGTCTTGTGTCGTGACAGTCAGCTCCGGGGCCGGAGCAGCCGAGGGGAAGAGGCCTTTTGGTTTGCTTCCCCCGCGAAACCGGGGCCTTTTGTTTTCCCTTTGTCCCTAGGTTCGTCCGGAAGCGTCCGTCGACAAGTCAAGGGGAGCGGAACCGAAGGTCGCTCGAGATGTTACCTCGCCACGCGTGCCTCGTGCTTGCGAGTCGGACTGCTGACTACGGAGGGATCCCTTTTGTAGCCGCCGAGGGCCCGCGAGGCTCCGTGTGCCCGCCGCTTCCGAGTGCTGCGCTGCGGCTCGGGCAACGGCCGGGGAGGAACTGTCGGTCCCTGGTGGTAACGCAGCCGGGCCTGCTAGGCGCTTCAAGCAGCGCGTCCGGCCGGGCAGTGTTGTTTTCCGAGGCTGTAAAGGAGCCCGAGGTATAAACCCGCTTGACGTTTCCGTACGGCGGTGCGCTTTGTCGGAGGGCTCGGCCGTACTGACGGAGCTGGCACAGGGTTCCCGCGGGACTCCGGCTTTGCCCGTCTCGTGGAAAGGCTCCAGAGCCTGCTTGGGAAGCCGCTTGACAAGGCACGGCTTTGCCGTGATTTTTACGCCGGAATTCCGACGGTAACGCCGATGCCACGTGTTAGCCTTTCTCCAGCAGCTCTTCAAAGCAGAGTGAGCCTTAAGAATCGGACTGCCTTGTAACGAAATTCGAAACAAAGCGGCGGGGTGAAGCGGCTGGAAGCGTCCTGCCAGTCTGCCGTGGGTATCGCTGCCGTGCGTGTTACCTGCCTGTCTGCCGATCGCTCCTGCCTCTTGTTGTGCCCCGGTAATTCCTCTGGGGAAGGCGCTGGGCTCTGACTGCGGCGCGGCGCACCCCGTCTCCCTCCTGACCCCGGCGAGACGTGATCGGTGTTTGCCTTCCTCCCCTTTCACAGGGCCTCGGCTGTTGCGTGCAGAGAAGCTGTCAGCCTTGTGAGGGAGCACGCCGCCGGCAAGCGCATCGTGGTGCTTCGGTACCGAGCTGAGACCGCAGGCGTCCGTCTTTTGTTTGCGAAAAGGGATCGCGAGGAAAGGTGCTGACCTCGGAGGGGGAGAGGTGGCGGGGGAACAGGTAGGAGGCAGCTCTTTCAACCGGTTTTCGGCTTAACTCCTGGGTTCCTGAGCACGGTTCTGGGCTTCGGGGGGTTGGCTTTCGGCTTTTCGCCTTCAGCGCCTCCTCCGTCACCGCTGTCGGCGCGCGCTGAGCTGCGGCTCGGGGAGGGGACCGCGGCGATACAGGCCGTGTGCGTGCCAGCCGTCCTCAAGGCTAGAGCTGTATTCTGCTTGTTACCCTGATGAAAGCGTTTCTTTTTTTCTAGGGGGCGTTCCCACAAGGCAGTGGTGTGGAGCCGAAGGGGACTGCGATGGAACGGTGACGGAGCCCGTTTGGACCGAGTCTTGAAGATAGATCTCTCTGGTTTTTGTCCGAGGAAACTTCGTCTCGAGACGGTCCTATCGCTCGCTGGCAACGTGGTAGGAAACTGCTTTGTTGATCTTGACGGCGCAGTGTGTTGGGAGTGTTAAGATTCCTCGAGAGCTCAGAAGCGAGTAGGTTGTTTCTCTAAGGGAAAGGGGAATAGGCCTGTATCGTTAAAGGGAAGACTCAGAGCGGGTTTTGTTTCTCTTAAGTACAAAGCGCCCCATCTCAAGTGATTGCAAAGTCTGAAACGATGGTTCAAAAGCAGACTTGTGCTGTTTGCAAAGCGTCTGTTGCACTGCTCAAAGACAAAAGGCGCTCACCCGAGAAAGCTTTTGGAAACCGATGTCCGATAGGCACGGGGAAAGAGCTGCAGAGGTTTACGTCTCGTCTGTCGAATTCTGTTCTCTTTCGTGCCCTTCCATTTTACAAGAAAAACTTTCGTGACCTCTTTTCTCGTTCAGGCACTGTTGGTAGTGTTTTCATAAGGGGGGGAAAAAAAGCGTAAGCCTGGTCTCTGGAGTGATTTTTTTTTTTTTTTTTTCTTTTTCGCTAGACTAGTCGAATCGAGAATGTTCGCTGCCGGAACTTCATCCACCGGGATGGGAAGCCAGGCAACTTCCTAACGGGCCGCGGGCAGAGTTCCCTTCTTGATGCCGTGCCTCTATAATAAACTGTGCAGTCCGTTAGCTGGACGGGCTGCAGTACCCAAATTTTTTCGCCAGGTGGCAGCACCGCGCCCCCCCCCCAGGCGGAGTAAGGGCAGCGCATGCGCAGACGCGGCTTGACGCCGAAGGGGGCGTGGCCTCCGGGCACGTCGCGGGCCGATGACGTAATCCGGCTTCGGCGCATGCGCAGAAGGGGTTTCTGGCAAAGTAAGGGCAGCGCATGCGCAGACGCGGCTTGACGCCGAAGGGGGCGGGGCTTCCGGCCTCGTCGCAGCCCGATGACGCAACACGCCTCGACGCATGCGCAGAAGGGCTTTCTGGCAAACTAAGGGCAGCGCATGCGCAGACGCGGCTTGACGCCGAAGGGGGCGGGGCTTCCGGCCTCGGGCGTACGGGCAGATGACGCAATCCCGCTTCGGCGCATGCGCAGAAGCCTTGCTGGCCGACCGAGGGCGGCGCATGCGCAGAAGCGGCTTTGACCCCCTAGGGGCGGGGCTTCCGGCCTCGTGCGTAGGGGCAGAGGACGCATCCGGCCCGGGAAAGGCGGGTTCACTGCCGGCCCGCGCGGCGCGCTGGAGCGGCCGTGGAGGTGCGGAGCCTTCGCCGGGAGCCCCGGAAGACTTTCGGGCCGGGACGTGCGGCGGCGCGCTCGGGCTGAAGGGCGGCCGGGGGGCCGGCGGGCAGCGGCCCGGTCGGGGGGGATGTGGCGGCCCGGCGCTCGGCCGCGGCAGGGAGCGCCTGGTGCCGGCGGCGGGCGGGCTGAGGCAGGCGGGCGGCCCGGCCCGGGACCGGCGGGGCCGCCGCCGGTTCTCGTCTCCCCGGCAGGGACGGTGGCCAGCGGGCTCCTCACGGGGCTGCCCTTTTCTGGGTGGGTGGGTTTTTGTTTGGTTTTTTTTTTTTTTTTTCTCTCGGAGCCGCGCCGCTACCTCGGCGAGGAGCGGCGGCGGGGCGGCCCCGGTGCTCGCTTGTGGCGGCGGCGGCGCCCGGGAGAGGGGTCGGCCCGCGCCGCCCCGCCGCCCACCCGCCGCCGCCTCCGGGCTGCCCGGGCAGCCGCCGCAGCCCTGCGCGGGGCTTTGTCTTTCCCCCAGCCGCTGGCCTGAGCCGTGGCAGCCGGCTGGGGCTGCCGGCCCCCGCGGGCCGCAGAGAGGCTGCCCCGGGGGCTGCGGTAACGCTGTCGCGGCGGGGGGGTGTGTGTGTGTGTGGCTCAGGAGCCTCTTCCCGCCCCTGCGAGCGGGCCAGAGCAAGAAAAGGCAGCCGGCAGCGGAATCCCCAGCCGTCGCCCCCGACTGCTGCTTTCTCCGCAAGCCTTTTAACTGCCGGGGAGGGCTGGGAGGCAGCAGCAGCTCAGGTGTCTGGCTGGTCTTGTGTCGTGACAGTCAGCTCCGGGGCCGGAGCAGCCGAGGGGAAGAGGCCTTTTGGTTTGCTTCCCCGCGAAACCGGGGCCTTTTGTTTTCCCTTTGTCCCTAGGTTCGTCCGGAAGCGTCCGTCGACAAGTCAAGGGGAGCGGAACCGAAGGTCGCTCGAGATGTTACCCTCGCCACGCGTGCCTCGTGCTTGCGAGTCGGACTGCTGACTACGGAGGGATCCCTTTTGTAGCCGCCGAGGGCCCGCGAGGCTCCGTGTGCCCGCCGCTTCCGAGTGCTGCGCTGCGGCTCGGGCAACGGCCGGGGAGGAACTGTCGGTCCCTGGTGGTAACGCAGCCGGGCCTGCTAGGCGCTTCAAGCAGCGCGTCCGGCCGGGCAGTGTTGTTTTCCGAGGCTGTAAAGGAGCCCGAGGTATAAACCCGCTTGACGTTTCCGTACGGCGGTGCGCTTTGTCGGAGGGCTCGGCCGTACTGACGGAGCTGGCACAGGGTTCCCGCGGGACTCCGGCTTTGCCCGTCTCGTGGAAAGGCTCCAGAGCCTGCTTGGGAAGCCGCTTGACAAGGCACGGCTTTGCCGTGATTTTTACGCCGGAATTCCGACGGTAACGCCGATGCCACGTGTTAGCCTTTCTCCAGCAGCTCTTCAAAGCAGAGTGAGCCTTAAGAATCGGACTGCCTTGTAACGAAATTCGAAACAAAGCGGCGGGGTGAAGCGGCTGGAAGCGTCCTGCCAGTCTGCCGTGGGTATCGCTGCCGTGCGTGTTACCTGCCTGTCTGCCGATCGCTCCTGCCTCTTGTTGTGCCCCGGTAATTCCTCTGGGGAAGGCGCTGGGCTCTGACTGCGGCGCGGCGCACCCCGTCTCCCTCCTGACCCCGGCGAGACGTGATCGGTGTTTGCCTTCCTCCCCTTTCACAGGGCCTCGGCTGTTGCGTGCAGAGAAGCTGTCAGCCTTGTGAGGGAGCACGCCGCCGGCAAGCGCATCGTGGTGCTTCGGTACCGAGCTGAGACCGCAGGCGTCCGTCTTTTGTTTGCGAAAAGGGATCGCGAGGAAAGGTGCTGACCTCGGAGGGGGAGAGGTGGCGGGGGAACAGGTAGGAGGCAGCTCTTTCAACCGGTTTTCGGCTTAACTCCTGGGTTCCTGAGCACGGTTCTGGGCTTCGGGGGGTTGGCTTTCGGCTTTTCGCCTTCAGCGCCTCCTCCGTCACCGCTGTCGGCGCGCGCTGAGCTGCGGCTCGGGGAGGGGACCGCGGCGATACAGGCCGTGTGCGTGCCAGCCGTCCTCAAGGCTAGAGCTGTATTCTGCTTGTTACCCTGATGAAAGCGTTTCTTTTTTTCTAGGGGGCGTTCCCACAAGGCAGTGGTGTGGAGCCGAAGGGGACTGCGATGGAACGGTGACGGAGCCCGTTTGGACCGAGTCTTGAAGATAGATCTCTCTGGTTTTTGTCCGAGGAAACTTCGTCTCGAGACGGTCCTATCGCTCGCTGGCAACGTGGTAGGAAACTGCTTTGTTGATCTTGACGGCGCAGTGTGTTGGGAGTGTTAAGATTCCTCGAGAGCTCAGAAGCGAGTAGGTTGTTTCTCTAAGGGAAAGGGGAATAGGCCTGTATCGTTAAAGGGAAGACTCAGAGCGGGTTTTGTTTCTCTTAAGTACAAAGCGCCCCATCTCAAGTGATTGCAAAGTCTGAAACGATGGTTCAAAAGCAGACTTGTGCTGTTTGCAAAGCGTCTGTTGCACTGCTCAAAGACAAAAGGCGCTCACCCGAGAAAGCTTTTGGAAACCGATGTCCGATAGGCACGGGGAAAGAGCTGCAGAGGTTTACGTCTCGTCTGTCGAATTCTGTTCTCTTTCGTGCCCTTCCATTTTACAAGAAAAACTTTCGTGACCTCTTTTCTCGTTCAGGCACTGTTGGTAGTGTTTTCATAAGGGGGGGAAAAAAAGCGTAAGCCTGGTCTCTGGAGTGATTTTTTTTTTTTTTTTTCTTTTTCGCTAGACTAGTCGAATCGAGAATGTTCGCTGCCGGAACTTCATCCACCGGGATGGGAAGCCAGGCAACTTCCTAACGGGCCGCGGGCAGAGTTCCCTTCTTGATGCCGTGCCTCTATAATAAACTGTGCAGTCCGTTAGCTGGACGGGCTGCAGTACCCAAATTTTTTCGCCAGGTGGCAGCACCGCGCCCCCCCAGGCGGAGTAAGGGCAGCGCATGCGCAGACGCGGCTTGACGCCGAAGGGGGCGTGGCCTCCGGGCACGTCGCGGGCCGATGACGTAATCCGGCTTCGGCGCATGCGCAGAAGGGGTTTCTGGCAAAGTAAGGGCAGCGCATGCGCAGACGCGGCTTGACGCCGAAGGGGGCGGGGCTTCCGGCCTCGTCGCAGCCCGATGACGCAACACGCCTCGACGCATGCGCAGAAGGGCTTTCTGGCAAACTAAGGGCAGCGCATGCGCAGACGCGGCTTGACGCCGAAGGGGGCGGGGCTTCCGGCCTCGGGCGTACGGGCAGATGACGCAATCCCGCTTCGGCGCATGCGCAGAAGCCTTGCTGGCCGACCGAGGGCGGCGCATGCGCAGAAGCGGCTTTGACCCCCTAGGGGCGGGGCTTCCGGCCTCGTGCGTAGGGGCAGAGGACGCATCCGGCCCGGGAAAGGCGGGTTCACTGCCGGCCCGCGCGGCGCGCTGGAGCGGCCGTGGAGGTGCGGAGCCTTCGCCGGGAGCCCCGGAAGACTTTCGGGCCGGGACGTGCGGCGGCGCGCTCGGGCTGAAGGGCGGCCGGGGGGCCGGCGGGCAGCGGCCCGGTCGGGGGGGATGTGGCGGCCCGGCGCTCGGCCGCGGCAGGGAGCGCCTGGTGCCGGCGGCGGGCGGGCTGAGGCAGGCGGGCGGCCCGGCCCGGGACCGGCGGGGCCGCCGCCGGTTCTCGTCTCCCCGGCAGGGACGGTGGCCAGCGGGCTCCTCACGGGGCTGCCCTTTTCTGGGTGGGTGGGTTTTTGTTTGGTTTTTTTTTTTTTTTTTCTCTCGGAGCCGCGCCGCTACCTCGGCGAGGAGCGGCGGCGGGGCGGCCCCGGTGCTCGCTTGTGGCGGCGGCGGCGCCCGGGAGAGGGGTCGGCCCGCGCCGCCCCGCCGCCCACCCGCCGCCGCCTCCGGGCTGCCCGGGCAGCCGCCGCAGCCCTGCGCGGGGCTTTGTCTTTCCCCCAGCCGCTGGCCTGAGCCGTGGCAGCCGGCTGGGGCTGCCGGCCCCCGCGGGCCGCAGAGAGGCTGCCCCGGGGGCTGCGGTAACGCTGTCGCGGCGGGGGGGGTGTGTGTGTGTGTGGCTCAGGAGCCTCTTCCCGCCCCTGCGAGCGGGCCAGAGCAAGAAAAGGCAGCCGGCAGCGGAATCCCCAGCCGTCGCCCCCGACTGCTGCTTTCTCCGCAAGCCTTTTAACTGCCGGGGAGGGCTGGGAGGCAGCAGCAGCTCAGGTGTCTGGCTGGTCTTGTGTCGTGACAGTCAGCTCCGGGGCCGGAGCAGCCGAGGGGAAGAGGCCTTTTGGTTTGCTTCCCCGCGAAACCGGGGCCTTTTGTTTTCCCTTTGTCCCTAGGTTCGTCCGGAAGCGTCCGTCGACAAGTCAAGGGGAGCGGAACCGAAGGTCGCTCGAGATGTTACCTCGCCACGCGTGCCTCGTGCTTGCGAGTCGGACTGCTGACTACGGAGGGATCCCTTTTGTAGCCGCCGAGGGCCCGCGAGGCTCCGTGTGCCCGCCGCTTCCGAGTGCTGCGCTGCGGCTCGGGCAACGGCCGGGGAGGAACTGTCGGTCCCTGGTGGTAACGCAGCCGGGCCTGCTAGGCGCTTCAAGCAGCGCGTCCGGCCGGGCAGTGTTGTTTTCCGAGGCTGTAAAGGAGCCCGAGGTATAAACCCGCTTGACGTTTCCGTACGGCGGTGCGCTTTGTCGGAGGGCTCGGCCGTACTGACGGAGCTGGCACAGGGTTCCCGCGGGACTCCGGCTTTGCCCGTCTCGTGGAAAGGCTCCAGAGCCTGCTTGGGAAGCCGCTTGACAAGGCACGGCTTTGCCGTGATTTTTACGCCGGAATTCCGACGGTAACGCCGATGCCACGTGTTAGCCTTTCTCCAGCAGCTCTTCAAAGCAGAGTGAGCCTTAAGAATCGGACTGCCTTGTAACGAAATTCGAAACAAAGCGGCGGGGTGAAGCGGCTGGAAGCGTCCTGCCAGTCTGCCGTGGGTATCGCTGCCGTGCGTGTTACCTGCCTGTCTGCCGATCGCTCCTGCCTCTTGTTGTGCCCCGGTAATTCCTCTGGGGAAGGCGCTGGGCTCTGACTGCGGCGCGGCGCACCCCGTCTCCCTCCTGACCCCGGCGAGACGTGATCGGTGTTTGCCTTCCTCCCCTTTCACAGGGCCTCGGCTGTTGCGTGCAGAGAAGCTGTCAGCCTTGTGAGGGAGCACGCCGCCGGCAAGCGCATCGTGGTGCTTCGGTACCGAGCTGAGACCGCAGGCGTCCGTCTTTTGTTTGCGAAAAGGGATCGCGAGGAAAGGTGCTGACCTCGGAGGGGGAGAGGTGGCGGGGGAACAGGTAGGAGGCAGCTCTTTCAACCGGTTTTCGGCTTAACTCCTGGGTTCCTGAGCACGGTTCTGGGCTTCGGGGGGTTGGCTTTCGGCTTTTCGCCTTCAGCGCCTCCTCCGTCACCGCTGTCGGCGCGCGCTGAGCTGCGGCTCGGGGAGGGGACCGCGGCGATACAGGCCGTGTGCGTGCCAGCCGTCCTCAAGGCTAGAGCTGTATTCTGCTTGTTACCCTGATGAAAGCGTTTCTTTTTTTCTAGGGGGCGTTCCCACAAGGCAGTGGTGTGGAGCCGAAGGGGACTGCGATGGAACGGTGACGGAGCCCGTTTGGACCGAGTCTTGAAGATAGATCTCTCTGGTTTTTGTCCGAGGAAACTTCGTCTCGAGACGGTCCTATCGCTCGCTGGCAACGTGGTAGGAAACTGCTTTGTTGATCTTGACGGCGCAGTGTGTTGGGAGTGTTAAGATTCCTCGAGAGCTCAGAAGCGAGTAGGTTGTTTCTCTAAGGGAAAGGGGAATAGGCCTGTATCGTTAAAGGGAAGACTCAGAGCGGGTTTTGTTTCTCTTAAGTACAAAGCGCCCCATCTCAAGTGATTGCAAAGTCTGAAACGATGGTTCAAAAGCAGACTTGTGCTGTTTGCAAAGCGTCTGTTGCACTGCTCAAAGACAAAAGGCGCTCACCCGAGAAAGCTTTTGGAAACCGATGTCCGATAGGCACGGGGAAAGAGCTGCAGAGGTTTACGTCTCGTCTGTCGAATTCTGTTCTCTTTCGTGCCCTTCCATTTTACAAGAAAAACTTTCGTGACCTCTTTTCTCGTTCAGGCACTGTTGGTAGTGTTTTCATAAGGGGGGGAAAAAAAGCGTAAGCCTGGTCTCTGGAGTGATTTTTTTTTTTTTTTTTCTTTTTCGCTAGACTAGTCGAATCGAGAATGTTCGCTGCCGGAACTTCATCCACCGGGATGGGAAGCCAGGCAACTTCCTAACGGGCCGCGGGCAGAGTTCCCTTCTTGATGCCGTGCCTCTATAATAAACTGTGCAGTCCGTTAGCTGGACGGGCTGCAGTACCCAAATTTTTTCGCCAGGTGGCAGCACCGCGCCCCCCCCCCAGGCGGAGTAAGGGCAGCGCATGCGCAGACGCGGCTTGACGCCGAAGGGGGCGTGGCCTCCGGGCACGTCGCGGGCCGATGACGTAATCCGGCTTCGGCGCATGCGCAGAAGGGGTTTCTGGCAAAGTAAGGGCAGCGCATGCGCAGACGCGGCTTGACGCCGAAGGGGGCGGGGCTTCCGGCCTCGTCGCAGCCCGATGACGCAACACGCCTCGACGCATGCGCAGAAGGGCTTTCTGGCAAACTAAGGGCAGCGCATGCGCAGACGCGGCTTGACGCCGAAGGGGGCGGGGCTTCCGGCCTCGGGCGTACGGGCAGATGACGCAATCCCGCTTCGGCGCATGCGCAGAAGCCTTGCTGGCCGACCGAGGGCGGCGCATGCGCAGAAGCGGCTTTGACCCCCTAGGGGCGGGGCTTCCGGCCTCGTGCGTAGGGGCAGAGGACGCATCCGGCCCGGGAAAGGCGGGTTCACTGCCGGCCCGCGCGGCGCGCTGGAGCGGCCGTGGAGGTGCGGAGCCTTCGCCGGGAGCCCCGGAAGACTTTCGGGCCGGGACGTGCGGCGGCGCGCTCGGGCTGAAGGGCGGCCGGGGGGCCGGCGGGCAGCGGCCCGGTCGGGGGGGATGTGGCGGCCCGGCGCTCGGCCGCGGCAGGGAGCGCCTGGTGCCGGCGGCGGGCGGGCTGAGGCAGGCGGGCGGCCCGGCCCGGGACCGGCGGGGCCGCCGCCGGTTCTCGTCTCCCCGGCAGGGACGGTGGCCAGCGGGCTCCTCACGGGGCTGCCCTTTTCTGGGTGGGTGGGTTTTTGTTTGGTTTTTTTTTTTTTTTTTCTCTCGGAGCCGCGCCGCTACCTCGGCGAGGAGCGGCGGCGGGGCGGCCCCGGTGCTCGCTTGTGGCGGCGGCGGCGCCCGGGAGAGGGGTCGGCCCGCGCCGCCCCGCCGCCCACCCGCCGCCGCCTCCGGGCTGCCCGGGCAGCCGCCGCAGCCCTGCGCGGGGCTTTGTCTTTCCCCCAGCCGCTGGCCTGAGCCGTGGCAGCCGGCTGGGGCTGCCGGCCCCCGCGGGCCGCAGAGAGGCTGCCCCGGGGGCTGCGGTAACGCTGTCGCGGCGGGGGGGTGTGTGTGTGTGTGGCTCAGGAGCCTCTTCCCGCCCCTGCGAGCGGGCCAGAGCAAGAAAAGGCAGCCGGCAGCGGAATCCCCAGCCGTCGCCCCCGACTGCTGCTTTCTCCGCAAGCCTTTTAACTGCCGGGGAGGGCTGGGAGGCAGCAGCAGCTCAGGTGTCTGGCTGGTCTTGTGTCGTGACAGTCAGCTCCGGGGCCGGAGCAGCCGAGGGGAAGAGGCCTTTTGGTTTGCTTCCCCGCGAAACCGGGGCCTTTTGTTTTCCCTTTGTCCCTAGGTTCGTCCGGAAGCGTCCGTCGACAAGTCAAGGGGAGCGGAACCGAAGGTCGCTCGAGATGTTACCTCGCCACGCGTGCCTCGTGCTTGCGAGTCGGACTGCTGACTACGGAGGGATCCCTTTTGTAGCCGCCGAGGGCCCGCGAGGCTCCGTGTGCCCGCCGCTTCCGAGTGCTGCGCTGCGGCTCGGGCAACGGCCGGGGAGGAACTGTCGGTCCCTGGTGGTAACGCAGCCGGGCCTGCTAGGCGCTTCAAGCAGCGCGTCCGGCCGGGCAGTGTTGTTTTCCGAGGCTGTAAAGGAGCCCGAGGTATAAACCCGCTTGACGTTTCCGTACGGCGGTGCGCTTTGTCGGAGGGCTCGGCCGTACTGACGGAGCTGGCACAGGGTTCCCGCGGGACTCCGGCTTTGCCCGTCTCGTGGAAAGGCTCCAGAGCCTGCTTGGGAAGCCGCTTGACAAGGCACGGCTTTGCCGTGATTTTTACGCCGGAATTCCGACGGTAACGCCGATGCCACGTGTTAGCCTTTCTCCAGCAGCTCTTCAAAGCAGAGTGAGCCTTAAGAATCGGACTGCCTTGTAACGAAATTCGAAACAAAGCGGCGGGGTGAAGCGGCTGGAAGCGTCCTGCCAGTCTGCCGTGGGTATCGCTGCCGTGCGTGTTACCTGCCTGTCTGCCGATCGCTCCTGCCTCTTGTTGTGCCCCGGTAATTCCTCTGGGGAAGGCGCTGGGCTCTGACTGCGGCGCGGCGCACCCCGTCTCCCTCCTGACCCCGGCGAGACGTGATCGGTGTTTGCCTTCCTCCCCTTTCACAGGGCCTCGGCTGTTGCGTGCAGAGAAGCTGTCAGCCTTGTGAGGGAGCACGCCGCCGGCAAGCGCATCGTGGTGCTTCGGTACCGAGCTGAGACCGCAGGCGTCCGTCTTTTGTTTGCGAAAAGGGATCGCGAGGAAAGGTGCTGACCTCGGAGGGGGAGAGGTGGCGGGGGAACAGGTAGGAGGCAGCTCTTTCAACCGGTTTTCGGCTTAACTCCTGGGTTCCTGAGCACGGTTCTGGGCTTCGGGGGGTTGGCTTTCGGCTTTTCGCCTTCAGCGCCTCCTCCGTCACCGCTGTCGGCGCGCGCTGAGCTGCGGCTCGGGGAGGGGACCGCGGCGATACAGGCCGTGTGCGTGCCAGCCGTCCTCAAGGCTAGAGCTGTATTCTGCTTGTTACCCTGATGAAAGCGTTTCTTTTTTTCTAGGGGGCGTTCCCACAAGGCAGTGGTGTGGAGCCGAAGGGGACTGCGATGGAACGGTGACGGAGCCCGTTTGGACCGAGTCTTGAAGATAGATCTCTCTGGTTTTTGTCCGAGGAAACTTCGTCTCGAGACGGTCCTATCGCTCGCTGGCAACGTGGTAGGAAACTGCTTTGTTGATCTTGACGGCGCAGTGTGTTGGGAGTGTTAAGATTCCTCGAGAGCTCAGAAGCGAGTAGGTTGTTTCTCTAAGGGAAAGGGGAATAGGCCTGTATCGTTAAAGGGAAGACTCAGAGCGGGTTTTGTTTCTCTTAAGTACAAAGCGCCCCATCTCAAGTGATTGCAAAGTCTGAAACGATGGTTCAAAAGCAGACTTGTGCTGTTTGCAAAGCGTCTGTTGCACTGCTCAAAGACAAAAGGCGCTCACCCGAGAAAGCTTTTGGAAACCGATGTCCGATAGGCACGGGGAAAGAGCTGCAGAGGTTTACGTCTCGTCTGTCGAATTCTGTTCTCTTTCGTGCCCTTCCATTTTACAAGAAAAACTTTCGTGACCTCTTTTCTCGTTCAGGCACTGTTGGTAGTGTTTTCATAAGGGGGGGAAAAAAAGCGTAAGCCTGGTCTCTGGAGTGATTTTTTTTTTTTTTTTTCTTTTTCGCTAGACTAGTCGAATCGAGAATGTTCGCTGCCGGAACTTCATCCACCGGGATGGGAAGCCAGGCAACTTCCTAACGGGCCGCGGGCAGAGTTCCCTTCTTGATGCCGTGCCTCTATAATAAACTGTGCAGTCCGTTAGCTGGACGGGCTGCAGTACCCAAATTTTTTCGCCAGGTGGCAGCACCGCGCCCCCCCCGGCGGAGTAAGGGCAGCGCATGCGCAGACGCGGCTTGACGCCGAAGGGGGCGTGGCCTCCGGGCACGTCGCGGGCCGATGACGTAATCCGGCTTCGGCGCATGCGCAGAAGGGGTTTCTGGCAAAGTAAGGGCAGCGCATGCGCAGACGCGGCTTGACGCCGAAGGGGGCGGGGCTTCCGGCCTCGTCGCAGCCCGATGACGCAACACGCCTCGACGCATGCGCAGAAGGGCTTTCTGGCAAACTAAGGGCAGCGCATGCGCAGACGCGGCTTGACGCCGAAGGGGGCGGGGCTTCCGGCCTCGGGCGTACGGGCAGATGACGCAATCCCGCTTTGGCGCATGCGCAGAAGCCTTGCTGGCCGACCGAGGGCGGCGCATGCGCAGAAGCGGCTTTGACCCCCTAGGGGCGGGGCTTCCGGCCTCGTGCGTAGGGGCAGAGGACGCATCCGGCCCGGGAAAGGCGGGTTCACTGCCGGCCCGCGCGGCGCGCTGGAGCGGCCGTGGAGGTGCGGAGCCTTCGCCGGGAGCCCCGGAAGACTTTCGGGCCGGGACGTGCGGCGGCGCGCTCGGGCTGAAGGGCGGCCGGGGGGCCGGCGGGCAGCGGCCCGGTCGGGGGGGATGTGGCGGCCCGGCGCTCGGCCGCGGCAGGGAGCGCCTGGTGCCGGCGGCGGGCGGGCTGAGGCAGGCGGGCGGCCCGGCCCGGGACCGGCGGGGCCGCCGCCGGTTCTCGTCTCCCCGGCAGGGACGGTGGCCAGCGGGCTCCTCACGGGGCTGCCCTTTTCTGGGTGGGTGGGTTTTTGTTTGGTGGGTTTTTTTTTTTTTTTTTTTTTTTTTTTTTTTTCTCTCGGAGCCGCGCCGCTACCTCGGCGAGGAGCGGCGGCGGGGCGGCCCCGGTGCTCGCTTGTGGCGGCGGCGCCCGGGAGAGAGGGGTCGGCCCGCGCTGCCCCGCCGCCCACCCGCCGCCGCCTCCGGGCTGCCCGGGCAGCCGCCGCAGCTCTGCGCGGGGCTTTGTCTTTCCCCCAGCCGCTGGCCTGAGCCGTGGCAGGCGCCTGGGGCTGCCGGCCCCCGCGGGCCGCAGAGAGGCTGCCTCGGGGCCTGCGGTAACGCTGTCGCGGCCGGGGGGGGTGTGTGTGTGTGTGTGTGGCTCAGGAGCCTCTTCCCGCCCCTGCCAGCGGGCCAGAGCAAGAAAAGGCAGCCGGCAGCGGAATCCCCAGCCGTCGCCCCCGACTGCTGCTTTCTCCGCAAGCCTTTTAACTGCCGGGGAGGGCTGGGAGGCAGCAGCAGCTCAGGTGTCTGGCTGGTCTTGTGTCGTGACAGTCAGCTCCGGGGCTGGAGCAGCCGAGGGGAAGAGGCCTTTTGGTTTGCTTCCCCGCGAAACCGGGGCCTTTTGTTTTCCCTTTGTCCCTAGGTTCGTCCGGAAGCGTCCGTCGACAAGTCAAGGGGAGCGGAACCGAAGGTCGCTCGAGATGTTACCTCGCCACGCGTGCCTCGTGCTTGCGAGTCGGACTGCTGACTACGGAGGGATCCCTTTTGTAGCCGCCGAGGGCCCGCGAGGCTCCGTGTGCCCGCCGCTTCCGAGTGCTGCGCTGCGGCTCGGGCAACGGCCGGGGAGGAACTGTCGGTCCCTGGTGGTAACGCAGCCGGGCCTGCTAGGCGCTTCAAGCAGCGCGTCCGGCCGGGCAGTGTTGTTTTCCGAGGCTGTAAAGGAGCCCGAGGTATAAACCCGCTTGACGTTTCCGTACGGCGGTGCGCTTTGTCGGAGGGCTCGGCCGTACTGACGGAGCTGGCACAGGGTTCCCGCGGGACTCCGGCTTTGCCCGTCTCGTGGAAAGGCTCCAGAGCCTGCTTGGGAAGCCGCTTGACAAGGCACGGCTTTGCCGTGATTTTTACACCGGAATTCCGACGGTAGCGCCGATGCCACGTGTTAGCCTTTCTCCAGCAGCTCTTCAAAGCAGAGTGAGCCTTAAGAATCGGACTGCCTTTTAACGAAATTCGAAACAAAGCGGCGGGGTGAAGCGGCTGGAAGCGTCCTGCCAGTCTGCCGTGGGTATCGCTGCCGTGCGTGTTACCTGCCTGTCTGCCGATCGCTCCTGCCTCTTGTTGTGCCCCGGTAATTCCTCTGGGGAAGGCGCTGGGCTCTGACTGTGGCGCGGCGCGCCCCGTCTCCCTCCTGACCCCGGCGAGACGTGATCGGTGTTTGCCTTCCTCCCCTTTCACAGGGCCTCGGCTGTTGCGTGCAGAGAAGCTGTCAGCCTTGTGAGAGAGCACGCCGCCGGCAAGCGCATCGTGGTGCTTCGGTACCGAGCTGAGACCGCAGGCGTCCGTCTTTTGTTTGCGAAAAGGGATCGCGAGGAAAGGTGCTGACCTCGGAGGGGGAGAGGTGGCGGGGGAACAGGTAGGAGGCAGCTCTTTCAACCGGTTTTCGGCTTAACTCCTGGGTTCCTGAGCACGGTTCTGGGCTTCGGGGGGTTGGCTTTCGGCTTTTCGCCTTCAGCGCGTCCTCCGTCACCGCTGTCGGCGCGCGCTGAGCTGCGGCTCGGGGAGGGGACCGCGGCGATACAGGCCGTGTGCGTGCCAGCCGTCCTCAAGGCTAGAGCTGTATTCTGCTTGTTACCCTGATGAAAGCGTTTCTTTTTTTCTAGGGGGCGTTCCCACAAGGCAGTGGTGTGGAGCCGAAGGGGACTGCGATGGAACGGTGACGGAGCCCGTTTGGACCGAGTCTTGAAGATAGATCTCTCTGGTTTTTGTCCGAGGAAACTTCGTCTCGAGACGGTCCTATCGCTCGCTGGCAACGTGGTAGGAAACTGCTTTGTTGATCTTGACGGCGCAGTGTGTTGGGAGTATTAAGATTCCTCGAGAGCTCAGAAGCGAGTAGGTTGTTTCTCTAAGGGAAAGGGGAATAGGCCTGTATCGTTAAAGGAAAGACTCAGAGCGGGTTTTGCTTCTCTTAAGTACAAAGCGCCCCATCTCAAGTGATTGCAAAGTCTGAAACGATGGTTCAAAAGCAGACTTGTGCTGTTTGCAAAGCGTCTGTTGCACTGCTCAAAGACAAAAGGCGCTCACCCGAGAAAGTTTTTGGAAACCGATGTCCGATAGGCACGGGGAAAGAGCTGGAGAGGTTTACGTCTCGTCTGTCGAATTCTGTTCTCTTTCGTGCCCTTCCATTTTACAATAAAAACTTTCGTGACCCCTTTTCCCGTTCAGGCACTGTTGCTAGTGTTTTTATAAGGGGGGAAAAAAAGCGTATGCCTAGTCTCTCGAGTGATTATTATTTTTTATTTTTTTTTCTTTTTCTCTAGACTAGTCGAATCGAGAATGTTCGCTGTAAGAACTTCATCCACCGGGATGGGAAGCCAGGCAACTTCCGAACGGGCCGTGGGCAGAGTTCCCTTCTTGATGCCGTGCCTATATAATAAACTGTGCAGTCTCGTTAGCTAGACGGGCTGCAGTACCCAATTTTTTTCGCCAGGCGGCAGCACCGCGCGTCCCAGGCGGAGTAAGGGCAGCGCATGCGCAGACGCGGCCTGACGCCGAAAGGGCGGGGCTTCCGGCCCCGTGCGTCCGGGCCGATGACGCAATCCCGCTTTGGCGCATGCGCAGAAGGGCTTTCTGGCCAAGTAAGGTCAGCGCATGCGCAGAAGCGGCTTTGACCCTCAGGGGCGGGGCTTCCGGCCCCGTGCGTCCGGGCCGATGACGCAATCCCGCTTTGGCGCATGCGCAGAAGGGCTTTCTGGCCGAGTAAGGTCAGCGCATGCGCAGAAGCGGCTTCGACCCTCAGGGGCGGGGCTTCCGGCCCCGTGCGTCCGGGCCGATGACGCAATCCCGCTTTGGCGCATGCGCAGAAGGGCTTTCTGGCCAAGTAAGGTCAGCGCATGCGCAGAAGCGGCTTTGACCCTCAGGGGCGGGGCTTCCGGCCCCGTGCGTCCGGGCCGATGACGCAATCCCGCTTTGGCGCATGCGCAGAAGCCTTGCTGGCCGACGGAGGGCGGCGCATGCGCAGAAGCGGCTTTGACCCCCCCTAGGGGCGGGGCTTCCGGCCTCGTGCGTAGGGGCAGAGGACGCATCCGGCCCGGGAAAGGCGGGTTCACTGCCGGCCCGCGCGGCGCGCTGGAGCGGCCGTGGAGGTGCGGAGCCTTCGCCGGTAGCCCGGGAGACTTTCGGGCCGGGACGTGCGGCGGCGCGCTCGGGCTGAAGGGCGGCCGGGGGCCGGCGGGCAGCGGCCCGGTCGGGGGGGATGTGGCGGCCCGGCGCTCGGCCGCGGCAGGGAGCGCCTGGTGCCGGCGGCGGGCGGGCTGAGGCAGGCGGGCGGCCCGGCCCGGCACCGGCGGGGCTGCCGCCGGTTCTCGTCTCCCCGGCAGGGACGGTGGTCAGCGGGCTCCTCACGGGGCTGCCCTTTTCTGGGTGGGTGGTGTTTTGTTTTGGTTTTTTTTTTTTTTTTTTTCTCGGAGCCGCGCCGCTACCTCGGCGAGGAGCGGCGGCGGGGCGGCCCCGGTGCTCGCTTGTGGCGGCGGCGCCCGGGAGAGAGGGGTCGGCCCGCGCCGCCCCGCCGCCCACCCGCCGCCGCCTCCGGGCTGCCCGGGCAGCCGCCGCAGCTCTGCGCGGGGCTTTGTCTTTCCCCCAGCCGCTGGCCTGAGCCGTGGCAGGCGCCTGGGGCTGCCGGCCCCCGCGGGCCGCAGAGAGGCTGCCTCGGGGCCTGCGGTAACGCTGTCGCGGCCGGGGGGGGTGTGTGTGTGTGTGTGTGGCTCAGGAGCCTCTTCCCGCCCCTGCGAGCGGGCCAGAGCAAGAAAAGGCAGCCGGCAGCGGAATCCCCAGCCGTCGCCCCCGACTGCTGCTTTCTCCGCAAGCCTTTTAACTGCCGGGGAGGGCTGGGAGGCAGCAGCAGCTCAGATGTCTGGCTGGTCTTGTGTCGTGACAGTCAGCTCCGGGGCTGGAGCAGCCGAGGGGAAGAGGCCTTTTGGTTTGCTTCCCCGCGAAACCGGGGCCTTTTGTTTTCCCTTTGTCCCTAGGTTCGTCCGGAAGCGTCCGTCGACAAGTCAAGGGGAGCGGAACCGAAGGTCGCTCGAGATGTTACCTCACCACGCGTGCCTCGTGCTTGCGAGTCGGACTGCTGACTACGGAGGGATCCCTTTTGTAGCCGCCGAGGGCCGGCGAGGCTCCGTGTGCCCGCCGCTTCCGAGTGCTGCGCTGCGGCTCGGGCAACGGCCGGGGAGGAACTGTCGGTCCCTGGTGGTAACGCAGCCGGGCCTGCTAGGCGCTTCAAGCAGCGCGTCCGGCCGGGCAGTGTTGTTTTCCGAGGCTGTAAAGGAGCCCGAGGTATAAACCCGCTTGACGTTTCCGTACGGCGGTGCGCTTTGTCGGAGGGCTCGGCCGTACTGACGGAGCTGGCACAGGGTTCCCGCGGGACTCCGGCTTTGCCCGTCTCGTGGAAAGGCTCCAGAGCCTGCTTGGGAAGCCGCTTGACAAGGCACGGCTTTGCCGTGATTTTTACGCCGGAATTCCGACGGTAACGCCGATGCCACGTGTTAGCCTTTCTCCAGCAGCTCTTCAAAGCAGAGTGAGCCTTAAGAATCGGACTGCCTTGTAACGAAATTCGAAACAAAGCGGCGGGGTGAAGCGGCTGGAAGCGTCCTGCCAGTCTGCCGTGGGTATCGCTGCCGTGCGTGTTACCTGCCTGTCTGCCGATCGCTCCTGCCTCTTGTTGTGCCCCGGTAATTCCTCTGGGGAAGGCGTTGGGCTCTGACTGCGGCGCACCCCGACTCCCTCCTGACCCCGGCGAGACGTGATCGGTGTTTGCCTTCCTCCCCTTTCACAGGGCCTCGGCTGTTGTGTGCAGAGAAGCTGTCAGCCTTGTGAGAGAGCACGCCGCCGGCAAGCGCGTCGTGGTGCTTCGGTACCGAGCTGAGACTGCAGGCGTCCGTCTTTTGTTTGCGAAAAGGGATCGCGAGGAAAGGTGCTGACCTCGGAGGGGGAGAGGTGGCGGGGGGAACAGGTAGGAGGCAGCTCTTTCAACCGGTTTTCGGCTTAACTCCTGGGTGCCTGAGCACGGTTCTGGGCTTCGGGGGGTTGGCTTTCGGCTTTTCGCCTTCAGCGCGTCCTCCGTCACCGCTGTCGGCGCGCGCTGAGCTGCGGCTCAGGGGACCGCGGCGATACAGGCCGTGTGCGTGCCAGCCGTCCTCAAGGCTAGAGCTGTATTCTGCTTGTTACCCTGATGAAAGCGTTTCTTTTTTTCTAGGGGGCGTTCCCACAAGGCAGTGGTGTGGAGCCGAAGGGGACTGCGATTGGACGGTGACGGAGCCGTTTGGACCGAGTCTTGAAGATCTCTCGGGTTTTTGTCCGAGGAAACTTCGTCTCGAGACGGTCCTATCGCTCGCTGGCAACGTGGTAGGAAACTGCTTTGTTGATCTTGACGGCGCAGTGTGTTGGGAGTATTAAGATTCCTCGAGAGCTCAGAAGTGAGTAGGTTGTTTCTCTAAGGGAAAGGGGAATAGGCCTGTATCGTTAAAGGAAAGACTCAGAGCGGGTTTTGCTTCTCTTAAGTACAAAGCGCCCCATCTCAAGTGATTGCAAAGTCTGAAACGATGGTTCAAAAGCAGACTTGTGCTGTTTGCAAAGCGTCTGTTGCACTGCTCAAAGACAAAAGGCGCTCACCCGAGAAAGTTTTTGGAAACCGATGTCCGATAGGCACGGGGAAAGAGCTGGAGAGGTTTACGTCTCGTCTGTCGAATTCTGTTCTCTTTCGTGCCCTTCCATTTTACAATAAAAACTTTCGTGACCCCTTTTCCCGTTCAGGCACTGTTGCTAGTGTTTTTATAAGGGGGGAAAAAAAGCGTATGCCTAGTCTCTCGAGTGATTATTATTTTTTATTTTTTTTTCTTTTTCTCTAGACTAGTCGAATCGAGAATGTTCGCTGTAAGAACTTCATCCACCGGGATGGGAAGCCAGGCAACTTCCGAACGGGCCGTGGGCAGAGTTCCCTTCTTGATGCCGTGCCTATATAATAAACTGTGCAGTCTCGTTAGCTAGACGGGCTGCAGTACCCAATTTTTTTCGCCAGGCGGCAGCACCGCGCCTCCCAGGCGGAGTAAGGGCAGCGCATGCGCAGACGCGGCCTGACGCCGAAGGGGGCGGGGCTTCCGGCCCCGTGCGTCCGGGCCGATGACGCAATCCCGCTTTGGCGCATGCGCAGAAGGGCTTTCTGGCCAAGTAAGGTCAGCGCATGCGCAGAAGCGGCTTTAACCCTCAGGGGCGGGGCTTCCAGCCACGTGCGTCCGGGCCGATGACGCAATCGCGCTTTGGCGCATGCGCAGAAGGGCTTTCTGGCCGAGTAAGGTCAGCGCATGCGCAGAAGCGGCTTTGACCCTCAGGGGCGGGACTTCCGGCCCCGTGCGTCCGGGCCGATGACGCAATCCCGCTTTGGCGCATGCGCAGAAGGGCTTTCTGGCCAAGTAAGGTCAGCGCATGCGCAGAAGCGGCTTTGACCCTCAGGGGCGGGGCTTCCGGCCCCGTGCGTCCGGGCCGATGACGCAATCCCGCTTTGGCGCATGCGCAGAAGGGCTTTCTGGCCAAGTAAGGTCAGCGCATGCGCAGAAGCGGCTTTGACCCTCAGGGGCGGGGCTTCCGGCCCCGTGCGTCTGGGCCGATGACGCAATCCCGCTTTGGCGCATGCGCAGAAGCCTTGCTGGCCGACGGAGGGCGGCGCATGCGCAGAAGCGGCTTTGACCCCCCCCTAGGGGCGGGGCTTCCGGCCTCGTGCGTAGGGGCAGAGGACGCATCCGGCCCGGGAAAGGCGGGTTCACTGCCGGCCCGCGCGGCGCGCTGGAGCGGCCGTGGAGGTGCGGAGCCTTCGCCGGTAGCCCGGGAGACTTTCGGGCCGGGACGTGCGGCGGCGCGCTCGGGCTGAAGGGCGGCCGGGGGCCGGCGGGCAGCGGCCCGGTCGGGGGGGATGTGGCGGCCCGGCGCTCGGCCGCGGCAGGGAGCGCCTGGTGCCGGCGGCGGGCGGGCTGAGGCAGGCGGGCGGCCCGGCCCGGCACCGGCGGGGCTGCCGCCGGTTCTCGTCTCCCCGGCAGGGACGGTGGTCAGCGGGCTCCTCACGGGGCTGCCCTTGTCTGGGTGGGTGGTGTTTTGTTTTGGTTTTTTTTTTTTTTTTTTTTCTCGGAGCCGCGCCGCTACCTCGGCGAGGAGCGGCGGCGGGGCGGCCCCGGTGCTCGCTTGTGGCGGCGGCGCCCGGGAGAGAGGGGTCGGCCCGCGCCGCCCCGCCGCCCACCCGCCGCCGCCTCCGGGCTGCCCGGGCAGCCGCCGCAGCTCTGCGCGGGGCTTTGTCTTTCCCCCAGCCGCTGGCCTGAGCCGTGGCAGGCGCCTGGGGCTGCCGGCCCCCGCGGGCCGCAGAGAGGCTGCCTCGGGGCCTGCGGTAACGCTGTCGCGGCCGGGGGGTGTGTGTGTGTGTGTGTGTGGCTCAGGAGCCTCTTCCCGCCCCTGCCAGCGGGCCAGAGCAAGAAAAGGCAGCCGGCAGCGGAATCCCCAGCCGTCGCCCCCGACTGCTGCTTTCTCCGCAAGCCTTTTAACTGCCGGGGAGGGCTGGGAGGCAGCAGCAGCTCAGATGTCTGGCTGGTCTTGTGTCGTGACAGTCAGCTCCGGGGCTGGAGCAGCCGAGGGGAAGAGGCCTTTTGGTTTGCTTCCCCGCGAAACCGGGGCCTTTTGTTTTCCCTTTGTCCCTAGGTTCGTCCGGAAGCGTCCGTCGACAAGTCAAGGGGAGCGGAACCGAAGGTCGCTCGAGATGTTACCTCACCACGCGTGCCTCGTGCTTGCGAGTCGGACTGCTGACTACGGAGGGATCCCTTTTGTAGCCGCCGAGGGCCGGCGAGGCTCCGTGTGCCCGCCGCTTCCGAGTGCTGCGCTGCGGCTCGGGCAACGGCCGGGGAGGAACTGTCGGTCCCTGGTGGTAACGCAGCCGGGCCTGCTAGGCGCTTCAAGCAGCGCGTCCGGCCGGGCAGTGTTGTTTTCCGAGGCTGTAAAGGAGCCCGAGGTATAAACCCGCTTGACGTTTCCGTACGGCGGTGCGCTTTGTCGGAGGGCTCGGCCGTACTGACGGAGCTGGCACAGGGTTCCCGCGGGACTCCGGCTTTGCCCGTCTCGTGGAAAGGCTCCAGAGCCTGCTTGGGAAGCCGCTTGACAAGGCACGGCTTTGCCGTGATTTTTACGCCGGAATTCCGACGGTAACGCCGATGCCACGTGTTAGCCTTTCTCCAGCAGCTCTTCAAAGCAGAGTGAGCCTTAAGAATCGGACTGCCTTGTAACGAAATTCGAAACAAAGCGGCGGGGTGAAGCGGCTGGAAGCGTCCTGCCAGTCTGCCGTGGGTATCGCTGCCGTGCGTGTTACCTGCCTGTCTGCCGATCGCTCCTGCCTCTTGTTGTGCCCCGGTAATTCCTCTGGGGAAGGCGTTGGGCTCTGACTGCGGCGCACCCCGACTCCCTCCTGACCCCGGCGAGACGTGATCGGTGTTTGCCTTCCTCCCCTTTCACAGGGCCTCGGCTGTTGTGTGCAGAGAAGCTGTCAGCCTTGTGAGAGAGCACGCCGCCGGCAAGCGCGTCGTGGTGCTTCGGTACCGAGCTGAGACCGCAGGCGTCCGTCTTTTGTTTGCGAAAAGGGATCGCGAGGAAAGGTGCTGACCTCGGAGGGGGAGAGGTGGCGGGGGGAACAGGTAGGAGGCAGCTCTTTCAACCGGTTTTCGGCTTAACTCCTGGGTTCCTGAGCACGGTTCTGGGCTTCGGGGGGTTGGCTTTCGGCTTTTCGCCTTCAGCGCCTCCTCCGTCACCGCTGTCGGCGCGCGCTGAGCTGCGGCTCGGGGAGGGGACCGCGGCGATACAGGCCGTGTGCGTGCCAGCCGTCCTCAAGGCTAGAGCTGTATTCTGCTTGTTACCCTGATGAAAGCGTTTCTTTTTTTCTAGGGGGCGTTCCCACAAGGCAGTGGTGTGGAGCCGAAGGGGACTGCGATGGAACGGTGACGGAGCCCGTTTGGACCGAGTCTTGAAGATAGATCTCTCTGGTTTTTGTCCGAGGAAACTTCGTCTCGAGACGGTCCTATCGCTCGCTGGCAACGTGGTAGGAAACTGCTTTGTTGATCTTGACGGCGCAGTGTGTTGGGAGTATTAAGATTCCTCGAGAGCTCAGAAGCGAGTAGGTTGTTTCTCTAAGGGAAAGGGGAATAGGCCTGTATCGTTAAAGGAAAGACTCAGAGCGGGTTTTGCTTCTCTTAAGTACAAAGCGCCCCATCTCAAGTGATTGCAAAGTCTGAAACGATGGTTCAAAAGCAGACTTGTGCTGTTTGCAAAGCGTCTGTTGCACTGCTCAAAGACAAAAGGCGCTCACCCGAGAAAGTTTTTGGAAACCGATGTCCGATAGGCACGGGGAAAGAGCTGGAGAGGTTTACGTCTCGTCTGTCGAATTCTGTTCTCTTTCGTGCCCTTCCATTTTACAATAAAAACTTTCGTGACCCCTTTTCCCGTTCAGGCACTGTTGCTAGTGTTTTTATAAGGGGGGAAAAAAAGCGTATGCCTAGTCTCTCGAGTGATTATTATTTTTTATTTTTTTTTCTTTTTCTCTAGACTAGTCGAATCGAGAATGTTCGCTGTAAGAACTTCATCCACCGGGATGGGAAGCCAGGCAACTTCCGAACGGGCCGTGGGCAGAGTTCCCTTCTTGATGCCGTGCCTATATAATAAACTGTGCAGTCTCGTTAGCTAGACGGGCTGCAGTACCCAATTTTTTTCGCCAGGCGGCAGCACCGCGCCTCCCAGGCGGAGTAAGGGCAGCGCATGCGCAGACGCGGCCTGACGCCGAAAGGGCGGGGCTTCCGGCCCCGTGCGTCCGGGCCGATGACGCAATCCCGCTTTGGCGCATGCGCAGAAGGGCTTTCTGGCCAAGTAAGGTCAGCGCATGCGCAGAAGCGGCTTTGACCCTCAGGGGCGGGGCTTCCGGCCCCGTGCGTCCGGGCCGATGACGCAATCCCGCTTTGGCGCATGCGCAGAAGCCTTGCTGGCCGACGGAGGGCGGCGCATGCGCAGAAGCGGCTTTGACCCCCCCTAGGGGCGGGGCTTCCGGCCTCGTGCGTAGGGGCAGAGGACGCATCCGGCCCGGGAAAGGCGGGTTCACTGCCGGCCCGCGCGGCGCGCTGGAGCGGCCGTGGAGGTGCGGAGCCTTCGCCGGTAGCCCGGGAGACTTTCGGGCCGGGACGTGCGGCGGCGCGCTCGGGCTGAAGGGCGGCCGGGGGCCGGCGGGCAGCGGCCCGGTCGGGGGGGATGTGGCGGCCCGGCGCTCGGCCGCGGCAGGGAGCGCCTGGTGCCGGCGGCGGGCGGGCTGAGGCAGGCGGGCGGCCCGGCCCGGCACCGGCGGGGCTGCCGCCGGTTCTCGTCTCCCCGGCAGGGACGGTGGTCAGCGGGCTCCTCACGGGGCTGCCCTTTTCTGGGTGGGTGGTGTTTTGTTTTGGTTTTTTTTTTTTTTTTTTTTCTCGGAGCCGCGCCGCTACCTCGGCGAGGAGCGGCGGCGGGGCGGCCCCGGTGCTCGCTTGTGGCGGCGGCGCCCGGGAGAGAGGGGTCGGCCCGCGCCGCCCCGCCGCCCACCCGCCGCCGCCTCCGGGCTGCCCGGGCAGCCGCCGCAGCTCTGCGCGGGGCTTTGTCTTTCCCCCAGCCGCTGGCCTGAGCCGTGGCAGGCGCCTGGGGCTGCCGGCCCCCGCGGGCCGCAGAGAGGCTGCCTCGGGGCCTGCGGTAACGCTGTCGCGGCCGGGGGGGGTGTGTGTGTGTGTGTGTGGCTCAGGAGCCTCTTCCCGCCCCTGCGAGCGGGCCAGAGCAAGAAAAGGCAGCCGGCAGCGGAATCCCCAGCCGTCGCCCCCGACTGCTGCTTTCTCCGCAAGCCTTTTAACTGCCGGGGAGGGCTGGGAGGCAGCAGCAGCTCAGATGTCTGGCTGGTCTTGTGTCGTGACAGTCAGCTCCGGGGCTGGAGCAGCCGAGGGGAAGAGGCCTTTTGGTTTGCTTCCCCGCGAAACCGGGGCCTTTTGTTTTCCCTTTGTCCCTAGGTTCGTCCGGAAGCGTCCGTCGACAAGTCAAGGGGAGCGGAACCGAAGGTCGCTCGAGATGTTACCTCACCACGCGTGCCTCGTGCTTGCGAGTCGGACTGCTGACTACGGAGGGATCCCTTTTGTAGCCGCCGAGGGCCGGCGAGGCTCCGTGTGCCCGCCGCTTCCGAGTGCTGCGCTGCGGCTCGGGCAACGGCCGGGGAGGAACTGTCGGTCCCTGGTGGTAACGCAGCCGGGCCTGCTAGGCGCTTCAAGCAGCGCGTCCGGCCGGGCAGTGTTGTTTTCCGAGGCTGTAAAGGAGCCCGAGGTATAAACCCGCTTGACGTTTCCGTACGGCGGTGCGCTTTGTCGGAGGGCTCGGCCGTACTGACGGAGCTGGCACAGGGTTCCCGCGGGACTCCGGCTTTGCCCGTCTCGTGGAAAGGCTCCAGAGCCTGCTTGGGAAGCCGCTTGACAAGGCACGGCTTTGCCGTGATTTTTACGCCGGAATTCCGACGGTAACGCCGATGCCACGTGTTAGCCTTTCTCCAGCAGCTCTTCAAAGCAGAGTGAGCCTTAAGAATCGGACTGCCTTGTAACGAAATTCGAAACAAAGCGGCGGGGTGAAGCGGCTGGAAGCGTCCTGCCAGTCTGCCGTGGGTATCGCTGCCGTGCGTGTTACCTGCCTGTCTGCCGATCGCTCCTGCCTCTTGTTGTGCCCCGGTAATTCCTCTGGGGAAGGCGTTGGGCTCTGACTGCGGCGCACCCCGACTCCCTCCTGACCCCGGCGAGACGTGATCGGTGTTTGCCTTCCTCCCCTTTCACAGGGCCTCGGCTGTTGTGTGCAGAGAAGCTGTCAGCCTTGTGAGAGAGCACGCCGCCGGCAAGCGCGTCGTGGTGCTTCGGTACCGAGCTGAGACCGCAGGCGTCCGTCTTTTGTTTGCGAAAAGGGATCGCGAGGAAAGGTGCTGACCTCGGAGGGGGAGAGGTGGCGGGGGGAACAGGTAGGAGGCAGCTCTTTCAACCGGTTTTCGGCTTAACTCCTGGGTTCCTGAGCACGGTTCTGGGCTTCGGGGGGTTGGCTTTCGGCTTTTCGCCTTCAGCGCCTCCTCCGTCACCGCTGTCGGCGCGCGCTGAGCTGCGGCTCGGGGAGGGGACCGCGGCGATACAGGCCGTGTGCGTGCCAGCCGTCCTCAAGGCTAGAGCTGTATTCTGCTTGTTACCCTGATGAAAGCGTTTCTTTTTTTCTAGGGGGCGTTCCCACAAGGCAGTGGTGTGGAGCCGAAGGGGACTGCGATGGAACGGTGACGGAGCCCGTTTGGACCGAGTCTTGAAGATAGATCTCTCTGGTTTTTGTCCGAGGAAACTTCGTCTCGAGACGGTCCTATCGCTCGCTGGCAACGTGGTAGGAAACTGCTTTGTTGATCTTGACGGCGCAGTGTGTTGGGAGTATTAAGATTCCTCGAGAGCTCAGAAGCGAGTAGGTTGTTTCTCTAAGGGAAAGGGGAATAGGCCTGTATCGTTAAAGGAAAGACTCAGAGCGGGTTTTGCTTCTCTTAAGTACAAAGCGCCCCATCTCAAGTGATTGCAAAGTCTGAAACGATGGTTCAAAAGCAGACTTGTGCTGTTTGCAAAGCGTCTGTTGCACTGCTCAAAGACAAAAGGCGCTCACCCGAGAAAGTTTTTGGAAACCGATGTCCGATAGGCACGGGGAAAGAGCTGGAGAGGTTTACGTCTCGTCTGTCGAATTCTGTTCTCTTTCGTGCCCTTCCATTTTACAATAAAAACTTTCGTGACCCCTTTTCCCGTTCAGGCACTGTTGCTAGTGTTTTTATAAGGGGGGAAAAAAAGCGTATGCCTAGTCTCTCGAGTGATTATTATTTTTTATTTTTTTTTCTTTTTCTCTAGACTAGTCGAATCGAGAATGTTCGCTGTAAGAACTTCATCCACCGGGATGGGAAGCCAGGCAACTTCCGAACGGGCCGTGGGCAGAGTTCCCTTCTTGATGCCGTGCCTATATAATAAACTGTGCAGTCTCGTTAGCTAGACGGGCTGCAGTACCCAATTTTTTTCGCCAGGCGGCAGCACCGCGCCTCCCAGGCGGAGTAAGGGCAGCGCATGCGCAGACGCGGCCTGACGCCGAAAGGGCGGGGCTTCCGGCCCCGTGCGTCCGGGCCGATGACGCAATCCCGCTTTGGCGCATGCGCAGAAGGGCTTTCTGGCCAAGTAAGGTCAGCGCATGCGCAGAAGCGGCTTTGACCCTCAGGGGCGGGGCTTCCGGCCCCGTGCGTCCGGGCCGATGACGCAATCCCGCTTTGGCGCATGCGCAGAAGCCTTGCTGGCCGACGGAGGGCGGCGCATGCGCAGAAGCGGCTTTGACCCCCCCTAGGGGCGGGGCTTCCGGCCTCGTGCGTAGGGGCAGAGGACGCATCCGGCCCGGGAAAGGCGGGTTCACTGCCGGCCCGCGCGGCGCGCTGGAGCGGCCGTGGAGGTGCGGAGCCTTCGCCGGTAGCCCGGGAGACTTTCGGGCCGGGACGTGCGGCGGCGCGCTCGGGCTGAAGGGCGGCCGGGGGCCGGCGGGCAGCGGCCCGGTCGGGGGGGATGTGGCGGCCCGGCGCTCGGCCGCGGCAGGGAGCGCCTGGTGCCGGCGGCGGGCGGGCTGAGGCAGGCGGGCGGCCCGGCCCGGCACCGGCGGGGCTGCCGCCGGTTCTCGTCTCCCCGGCAGGGACGGTGGTCAGCGGGCTCCTCACGGGGCTGCCCTTTTCTGGGTGGGTGGTGTTTTGTTTTGGTTTTTTTTTTTTTTTTTTTCTCGGAGCCGCGCCGCTACCTCGGCGAGGAGCGGCGGCGGGGCGGCCCCGGTGCTCGCTTGTGGCGGCGGCGCCCGGGAGAGAGGGGTCGGCCCGCGCCGCCCCGCCGCCCACCCGCCGCCGCCTCCGGGCTGCCCGGGCAGCCGCCGCAGCTCTGCGCGGGGCTTTGTCTTTCCCCCAGCCGCTGGCCTGAGCCGTGGCAGGCGCCTGGGGCTGCCGGCCCCCGCGGGCCGCAGAGAGGCTGCCTCGGGGCCTGCGGTAACGCTGTCGCGGCCGGGGGGGGTGTGTGTGTGTGTGTGTGGCTCAGGAGCCTCTTCCCGCCCCTGCGAGCGGGCCAGAGCAAGAAAAGGCAGCCGGCAGCGGAATCCCCAGCCGTCGCCCCCGACTGCTGCTTTCTCCGCAAGCCTTTTAACTGCCGGGGAGGGCTGGGAGGCAGCAGCAGCTCAGATGTCTGGCTGGTCTTGTGTCGTGACAGTCAGCTCCGGGGCTGGAGCAGCCGAGGGGAAGAGGCCTTTTGGTTTGCTTCCCCGCGAAACCGGGGCCTTTTGTTTTCCCTTTGTCCCTAGGTTCGTCCGGAAGCGTCCGTCGACAAGTCAAGGGGAGCGGAACCGAAGGTCGCTCGAGATGTTACCTCACCACGCGTGCCTCGTGCTTGCGAGTCGGACTGCTGACTACGGAGGGATCCCTTTTGTAGCCGCCGAGGGCCGGCGAGGCTCCGTGTGCCCGCCGCTTCCGAGTGCTGCGCTGCGGCTCGGGCAACGGCCGGGGAGGAACTGTCGGTCCCTGGTGGTAACGCAGCCGGGCCTGCTAGGCGCTTCAAGCAGCGCGTCCGGCCGGGCAGTGTTGTTTTCCGAGGCTGTAAAGGAGCCCGAGGTATAAACCCGCTTGACGTTTCCGTACGGCGGTGCGCTTTGTCGGAGGGCTCGGCCGTACTGACGGAGCTGGCACAGGGTTCCCGCGGGACTCCGGCTTTGCCCGTCTCGTGGAAAGGCTCCAGAGCCTGCTTGGGAAGCCGCTTGACAAGGCACGGCTTTGCCGTGATTTTTACGCCGGAATTCCGACGGTAACGCCGATGCCACGTGTTAGCCTTTCTCCAGCAGCTCTTCAAAGCAGAGTGAGCCTTAAGAATCGGACTGCCTTGTAACGAAATTCGAAACAAAGCGGCGGGGTGAAGCGGCTGGAAGCGTCCTGCCAGTCTGCCGTGGGTATCGCTGCCGTGCGTGTTACCTGCCTGTCTGCCGATCGCTCCTGCCTCTTGTTGTGCCCCGGTAATTCCTCTGGGGAAGGCGTTGGGCTCTGACTGCGGCGCACCCCGACTCCCTCCTGACCCCGGCGAGACGTGATCGGTGTTTGCCTTCCTCCCCTTTCACAGGGCCTCGGCTGTTGTGTGCAGAGAAGCTGTCAGCCTTGTGAGAGAGCACGCCGCCGGCAAGCGCGTCGTGGTGCTTCGGTACCGAGCTGAGACCGCAGGCGTCCGTCTTTTGTTTGCGAAAAGGGATCGCGAGGAAAGGTGCTGACCTCGGAGGGGGAGAGGTGGCGGGGGAACAGGTAGGAGGCAGCTCTTTCAACCGGTTTTCGGCTTAACTCCTGGGTGCCTGAGCACGGTTCTGGGCTTCGGGGGGTTGGCTTTCGGCTTTTCGCCTTCAGCGCCTCCTCCGTCACCGCTGTCGGCGCGCGCTGAGCTGCGGCTCGGGGAGGGGACCGCGGCGATACAGGCCGTGTGCGTGCCAGCCGTCCTCAAGGCTAGAGCTGTATTCTGCTTGTTACCCTGATGAAAGCGTTTCTTTTTTTCTAGGGGGCGTTCCCACAAGGCAGTGGTGTGGAGCCGAAGGGGACTGCGATGGAACGGTGACGGAGCCCGTTTGGACCGAGTCTTGAAGATAGATCTCTCTGGTTTTTGTCCGAGGAAACTTCGTCTCGAGACGGTCCTATCGCTCGCTGGCAACGTGGTAGGAAACTGCTTTGTTGATCTTGACGGCGCAGTGTGTTGGGAGTATTAAGATTCCTCGAGAGCTCAGAAGCGAGTAGGTTGTTTCTCTAAGGGAAAGGGGAATAGGCCTGTATCGTTAAAGGAAAGACTCAGAGCGGGTTTTGCTTCTCTTAAGTACAAAGCGCCCCATCTCAAGTGATTGCAAAGTCTGAAACGATGGTTCAAAAGCAGACTTGTGCTGTTTGCAAAGCGTCTGTTGCACTGCTCAAAGACAAAAGGCGCTCACCCGAGAAAGTTTTTGGAAACCGATGTCCGATAGGCACGGGGAAAGAGCTGGAGAGGTTTACGTCTCGTCTGTCGAATTCTGTTCTCTTTCGTGCCCTTCCATTTTACAATAAAAACTTTCGTGACCCCTTTTCCCGTTCAGGCACTGTTGCTAGTGTTTTTATAAGGGGGGAAAAAAAGCGTATGCCTAGTCTCTCGAGTGATTATTATTTTTTATTTTTTTTTCTTTTTCTCTAGACTAGTCGAATCGAGAATGTTCGCTGTAAGAACTTCATCCACCGGGATGGGAAGCCAGGCAACTTCCGAACGGGCCGTGGGCAGAGTTCCCTTCTTGATGCCGTGCCTATATAATAAACTGTGCAGTCTCGTTAGCTAGACGGGCTGCAGTACCCAATTTTTTTCGCCAGGCGGCAGCACCGCGCGTCCCAGGCGGAGTAAGGGCAGCGCATGCGCAGACGCGGCCTGACGCCGAAAGGGCGGGGCTTCCGGCCCCGTGCGTCCGGGCCGATGACGCAATCCCGCTTTGGCGCATGCGCAGAAGGGCTTTCTGGCCAAGTAAGGTCAGCGCATGCGCAGAAGCGGCTTTGACCCTCAGGGGCGGGGCTTCCGGCCCCGTGCGTCCGGGCCGATGACGCAATCCCGCTTTGGCGCATGCGCAGAAGGGCTTTCTGGCCGAGTAAGGTCAGCGCATGCGCAGAAGCGGCTTCGACCCTCAGGGGCGGGACTTCCGGCCCCGTGCGTCCGGGCCGATGACGCAATCCCGCTTTGGCGCATGCGCAGAAGGGCTTTCTGGCCAAGTAAGGTCAGCGCATGCGCAGAAGCGGCTTTGACCCTCAGGGGCGGGGCTTCCGGCCCCGTGCGTCCGGGCCGATGACGCAATCCCGCTTTGGCGCATGCGCAGAAGCCTTGCTGGCCGACGGAGGGCGGCGCATGCGCAGAAGCGGCTTTGACCCCCCCTAGGGGCGGGGCTTCCGGCCTCGTGCGTAGGGGCAGAGGACGCATCCGGCCCGGGAAAGGCGGGTTCACTGCCGGCCCGCGCGGCGCGCTGGAGCGGCCGTGGAGGTGCGGAGCCTTCGCCGGTAGCCCGGGAGACTTTCGGGCCGGGACGTGCGGCGGCGCGCTCGGGCTGAAGGGCGGCCGGGGGCCGGCGGGCAGCGGCCCGGTCGGGGGGGATGTGGCGGCCCGGCGCTCGGCCGCGGCAGGGAGCGCCTGGTGCCGGCGGCGGGCGGGCTGAGGCAGGCGGGCGGCCCGGCCCGGCACCGGCGGGGCTGCCGCCGGTTCTCGTCTCCCCGGCAGGGACGGTGGTCAGCGGGCTCCTCACGGGGCTGCCCTTGTCTGGGTGGGTGGTGTTTTGTTTTGGTTTTTTTTTTTTTTTTTTTCTCGGAGCCGCGCCGCTACCTCGGCGAGGAGCGGCGGCGGGGCGGCCCCGGTGCTCGCTTGTGGCGGCGGCGCCCGGGAGAGAGGGGTCGGCCCGCGCTGCCCCGCCGCCCACCCGCCGCCGCCTCCGGGCTGCCCGGGCAGCCGCCGCAGCTCTGCGCGGGGCTTTGTCTTTCCCCCAGCCGCTGGCCTGAGCCGTGGCAGGCGCCTGGGGCTGCCGGCCCCCGCGGGCCGCAGAGAGGCTGCCTCGGGGCCTGCGGTAACGCTGTCGCGGCCGGGGGGGGTGTGTGTGTGTGTGTGTGGCTCAGGAGCCTCTTCCCGCCCCTGCCAGCGGGCCAGAGCAAGAAAAGGCAGCCGGCAGCGGAATCCCCAGCCGTCGCCCCCGACTGCTGCTTTCTCCGCAAGCCTTTTAACTGCCGGGGAGGGCTGGGAGGCAGCAGCAGCTCAGATGTCTGGCTGGTCTTGTGTCGTGACAGTCAGCTCCGGGGCTGGAGCAGCCGAGGGGAAGAGGCCTTTTGGTTTGCTTCCCCGCGAAACCGGGGCCTTTTGTTTTCCCTTTGTCCCTAGGTTCATCCGGAAGCGTCCGTCGACAAGTCAAGGGGAGCGGAACCGAAGGTCGCTCGAGATGTTACCTCACCACGCGTGCCTCGTGCTTGCGAGTCGGACTGCTGACTACGGAGGGATCCCTTTTGTAGCCGCCGAGGGCCGGCGAGGCTCCGTGTGCCCGCCGCTTCCGAGTGCTGCGCTGCGGCTCGGGCAACGGCCGGGGAGGAACTGTCGGTCCCTGGTGGTAACGCAGCCGGGCCTGCTAGGCGCTTCAAGCAGCGCGTCCGGCCGGGCAGTGTTGTTTTCCGAGGCTGTAAAGGAGCCCGAGGTATAAACCCGCTTGACGTTTCCGTACGGCGGTGCGCTTTGTCGGAGGGCTCGGCCGTACTGACGGAGCTGGCACAGGGTTCCCGCGGGACTCCGGCTTTGCCCGTCTCGTGGAAAGGCTCCAGAGCCTGCTTGGGAAGCCGCTTGACAAGGCACGGCTTTGCCGTGATTTTTACGCCGGAATTCCGACGGTAACGCCGATGCCACGTGTTAGCCTTTCTCCAGCAGCTCTTCAAAGCAGAGTGAGCCTTAAGAATCGGACTGCCTTGTAACGAAATTCGAAACAAAGCGGCGGGGTGAAGCGGCTGGAAGCGTCCTGCCAGTCTGCCGTGGGTATCGCTGCCGTGCGTGTTACCTGCCTGTCTGCCGATCGCTCCTGCCTCTTGTTGTGCCCCGGTAATTCCTCTGGGGAAGGCGTTGGGCTCTGACTGCGGCGCACCCCGACTCCCTCCTGACCCCGGCGAGACGTGATCGGTGTTTGCCTTCCTCCCCTTTCACAGGGCCTCGGCTGTTGTGTGCAGAGAAGCTGTCAGCCTTGTGAGAGAGCACGCCGCCGGCAAGCGCGTCGTGGTGCTTCGGTACCGAGCTGAGACCGCAGGCGTCCGTCTTTTGTTTGCGAAAAGGGATCGCGAGGAAAGGTGCTGACCTCGGAGGGGGAGAGGTGGCGGGGGAACAGGTAGGAGGCAGCTCTTTCAACCGGTTTTCGGCTTAACTCCTGGGTTCCTGAGCACGGTTCTGGGCTTCGGGGGGTTGGCTTTCGGCTTTTCGCCTTCAGCGCCTCCTCCGTCACCGCTGTCGGCGCGCGCTGAGCTGCGGCTCGGGGAGGGGACCGCGGCGATACAGGCCGTGTGCGTGCCAGCCGTCCTCAAGGCTAGAGCTGTATTCTGCTTGTTACCCTGATGAAAGCGTTTCTTTTTTTCTAGGGGGCGTTCCCACAAGGCAGTGGTGTGGAGCCGAAGGGGACTGCGATGGAACGGTGACGGAGCCCGTTTGGACCGAGTCTTGAAGATAGATCTCTCTGGTTTTTGTCCGAGGAAACTTCGTCTCGAGACGGTCCTATCGCTCGCTGGCAACGTGGTAGGAAACTGCTTTGTTGATCTTGACGGCGCAGTGTGTTGGGAGTATTAAGATTCCTCGAGAGCTCAGAAGCGAGTAGGTTGTTTCTCTAAGGGAAAGGGGAATAGGCCTGTATCGTTAAAGGAAAGACTCAGAGCGGGTTTTGCTTCTCTTAAGTACAAAGCGCCCCATCTCAAGTGATTGCAAAGTCTGAAACGATGGTTCAAAAGCAGACTTGTGCTGTTTGCAAAGCGTCTGTTGCACTGCTCAAAGACAAAAGGCGCTCACCCGAGAAAGTTTTTGGAAACCGATGTCCGATAGGCACGGGGAAAGAGCTGGAGAGGTTTACGTCTCGTCTGTCGAATTCTGTTCTCTTTCGTGCCCTTCCATTTTACAATAAAAACTTTCGTGACCCCTTTTCCCGTTCAGGCACTGTTGCTAGTGTTTTTATAAGGGGGGAAAAAAAGCGTATGCCTAGTCTCTCGAGTGATTATTATTTTTTATTTTTTTTTCTTTTTCTCTAGACTAGTCGAATCGAGAATGTTCGCTGTAAGAACTTCATCCACCGGGATGGGAAGCCAGGCAACTTCCGAACGGGCCGTGGGCAGAGTTCCCTTCTTGATGCCGTGCCTATATAATAAACTGTGCAGTCTCGTTAGCTAGACGGGCTGCAGTACCCAATTTTTTTCGCCAGGCGGCAGCACCGCGCGTCCCAGGCGGAGTAAGGGCAGCGCATGCGCAGACGCGGCCTGACGCCGAAAGGGCGGGGCTTCCGGCCCCGTGCGTCCGGGCCGATGACGCAATCCCGCTTTGGCGCATGCGCAGAAGGGCTTTCTGGCCAAGTAAGGTCAGCGCATGCGCAGAAGCGGCTTTGACCCTCAGGGGCGGGGCTTCCGGCCCCGTGCGTCCGGGCCGATGACGCAATCCCGCTTTGGCGCATGCGCAGAAGGGCTTTCTGGCCGAGTAAGGTCAGCGCATGCGCAGAAGCGGCTTCGACCCTCAGGGGCGGGACTTCCGGCCACGTGCGTCCGGGCCGATGACGCAATCGCGCTTTGGCGCATGCGCAGAAGGGCTTTCTGGCCAAGTAAGGTCAGCGCATGCGCAGAAGCGGCTTTGACCCTCAGGGGCGGGGCTTCCGGCCCCGTGCGTCCGGGCCGATGACGCAATCCCGCTTTGGCGCATGCGCAGAAGCCTTGCTGGCCGACGGAGGGCGGCGCATGCGCAGAAGCGGCTTTGACCCCCCCTAGGGGCGGGGCTTCCGGCCTCGTGCGTAGGGGCAGAGGACGCATCCGGCCCGGGAAAGGCGGGTTCACTGCCGGCCCGCGCGGCGCGCTGGAGCGGCCGTGGAGGTGCGGAGCCTTCGCCGGTAGCCCGGGAGACTTTCGGGCCGGGACGTGCGGCGGCGCGCTCGGGCTGAAGGGCGGCCGGGGGCCGGCGGGCAGCGGCCCGGTCGGGGGGGATGTGGCGGCCCGGCGCTCGGCCGCGGCAGGGAGCGCCTGGTGCCGGCGGCGGGCGGGCTGAGGCAGGCGGGCGGCCCGGCCCGGCACCGGCGGGGCTGCCGCCGGTTCTCGTCTCCCCGGCAGGGACGGTGGTCAGCGGGCTCCTCACGGGGCTGCCCTTGTCTGGGTGGGTGGTGTTTTGTTTTGGTTTTTTTTTTTTTTTTTTTCTCGGAGCCGCGCCGCTACCTCGGCGAGGAGCGGCGGCGGGGCGGCCCCGGTGCTCGCTTGTGGCGGCGGCGCCCGGGAGAGAGGGGTCGGCCCGCGCCGCCCCGCCGCCCACCCGCCGCCGCCTCCGGGCTGCCCGGGCAGCCGCCGCAGCTCTGCGCGGGGCTTTGTCTTTCCCCCAGCCGCTGGCCTGAGCCGTGGCAGGCGCCTGGGGCTGCCGGCCCCCGCGGGCCGCAGAGAGGCTGCCTCGGGGCCTGCGGTAACGCTGTCGCGGCCGGGGGGTGTGTGTGTGTGTGTGTGTGGCTCAGGAGCCTCTTCCCGCCCCTGCCAGCGGGCCAGAGCAAGAAAAGGCAGCCGGCAGCGGAATCCCCAGCCGTCGCCCCCGACTGCTGCTTTCTCCGCAAGCCTTTTAACTGCCGGGGAGGGCTGGGAGGCAGCAGCAGCTCAGATGTCTGGCTGGTCTTGTGTCGTGACAGTCAGCTCCGGGGCTGGAGCAGCCGAGGGGAAGAGGCCTTTTGGTTTGCTTCCCCGCGAAACCGGGGCCTTTTGTTTTCCCTTTGTCCCTAGGTTCGTCCGGAAGCGTCCGTCGACAAGTCAAGGGGAGCGGAACCGAAGGTCGCTCGAGATGTTACCTCACCACGCGTGCCTCGTGCTTGCGAGTCGGACTGCTGACTACGGAGGGATCCCTTTTGTAGCCGCCGAGGGCCGGCGAGGCTCCGTGTGCCCGCCGCTTCCGAGTGCTGCGCTGCGGCTCGGGCAACGGCCGGGGAGGAACTGTCGGTCCCTGGTGGTAACGCAGCCGGGCCTGCTAGGCGCTTCAAGCAGCGCGTCCGGCCGGGCAGTGTTGTTTTCCGAGGCTGTAAAGGAGCCCGAGGTATAAACCCGCTTGACGTTTCCGTACGGCGGTGCGCTTTGTCGGAGGGCTCGGCCGTACTGACGGAGCTGGCACAGGGTTCCCGCGGGACTCCGGCTTTGCCCGTCTCGTGGAAAGGCTCCAGAGCCTGCTTGGGAAGCCGCTTGACAAGGCACGGCTTTGCCGTGATTTTTACGCCGGAATTCCGACGGTAACGCCGATGCCACGTGTTAGCCTTTCTCCAGCAGCTCTTCAAAGCAGAGTGAGCCTTAAGAATCGGACTGCCTTGTAACGAAATTCGAAACAAAGCGGCGGGGTGAAGCGGCTGGAAGCGTCCTGCCAGTCTGCCGTGGGTATCGCTGCCGTGCGTGTTACCTGCCTGTCTGCCGATCGCTCCTGCCTCTTGTTGTGCCCCGGTAATTCCTCTGGGGAAGGCGTTGGGCTCTGACTGCGGCGCACCCCGACTCCCTCCTGACCCCGGCGAGACGTGATCGGTGTTTGCCTTCCTCCCCTTTCACAGGGCCTCGGCTGTTGTGTGCAGAGAAGCTGTCAGCCTTGTGAGAGAGCACGCCGCCGGCAAGCGCGTCGTGGTGCTTCGGTACCGAGCTGAGACCGCAGGCGTCCGTCTTTTGTTTGCGAAAAGGGATCGCGAGGAAAGGTGCTGACCTCGGAGGGGGAGAGGTGGCGGGGGAACAGGTAGGAGGCAGCTCTTTCAACCGGTTTTCGGCTTAACTCCTGGGTTCCTGAGCACGGTTCTGGGCTTCGGGGGGTTGGCTTTCGGCTTTTCGCCTTCAGCGCCTCCTCCGTCACCGCTGTCGGCGCGCGCTGAGCTGCGGCTCGGGGAGGGGACCGCGGCGATACAGGCCGTGTGCGTGCCAGCCGTCCTCAAGGCTAGAGCTGTATTCTGCTTGTTACCCTGATGAAAGCGTTTCTTTTTTTCTAGGGGGCGTTCCCACAAGGCAGTGGTGTGGAGCCGAAGGGGACTGCGATGGAACGGTGACGGAGCCCGTTTGGACCGAGTCTTGAAGATAGATCTCTCTGGTTTTTGTCCGAGGAAACTTCGTCTCGAGACGGTCCTATCGCTCGCTGGCAACGTGGTAGGAAACTGCTTTGTTGATCTTGACGGCGCAGTGTGTTGGGAGTATTAAGATTCCTCGAGAGCTCAGAAGCGAGTAGGTTGTTTCTCTAAGGGAAAGGGGAATAGGCCTGTATCGTTAAAGGAAAGACTCAGAGCGGGTTTTGCTTCTCTTAAGTACAAAGCGCCCCATCTCAAGTGATTGCAAAGTCTGAAACGATGGTTCAAAAGCAGACTTGTGCTGTTTGCAAAGCGTCTGTTGCACTGCTCAAAGACAAAAGGCGCTCACCCGAGAAAGTTTTTGGAAACCGATGTCCGATAGGCACGGGGAAAGAGCTGGAGAGGTTTACGTCTCGTCTGTCGAATTCTGTTCTCTTTCGTGCCCTTCCATTTTACAATAAAAACTTTCGTGACCCCTTTTCCCGTTCAGGCACTGTTGCTAGTGTTTTTATAAGGGGGGAAAAAAAGCGTATGCCTAGTCTCTCGAGTGATTATTATTTTTTATTTTTTTTTCTTTTTCTCTAGACTAGTCGAATCGAGAATGTTCGCTGTAAGAACTTCATCCACCGGGATGGGAAGCCAGGCAACTTCCGAACGGGCCGTGGGCAGAGTTCCCTTCTTGATGCCGTGCCTATATAATAAACTGTGCAGTCTCGTTAGCTAGACGGGCTGCAGTACCCAATTTTTTTCGCCAGGCGGCAGCACCGCGCGTCCCAGGCGGAGTAAGGGCAGCGCATGCGCAGACGCGGCCTGACGCCGAAAGGGCGGGGCTTCCGGCCCCGTGCGTCCGGGCCGATGACGCAATCCCGCTTTGGCGCATGCGCAGAAGGGCTTTCTGGCCAAGTAAGGTCAGCGCATGCGCAGAAGCGGCTTTGACCCTCAGGGGCGGGGCTTCCGGCCCCGTGCGTCCGGGCCGATGACGCAATCCCGCTTTGGCGCATGCGCAGAAGGGCTTTCTGGCCGAGTAAGGTCAGCGCATGCGCAGAAGCGGCTTCGACCCTCAGGGGCGGGACTTCCGGCCACGTGCGTCCGGGCCGATGACGCAATCGCGCTTTGGCGCATGCGCAGAAGGGCTTTCTGGCCAAGTAAGGTCAGCGCATGCGCAGAAGCGGCTTTGACCCTCAGGGGCGGGGCTTCCGGCCCCGTGCGTCCGGGCCGATGACGCAATCCCGCTTTGGCGCATGCGCAGAAGCCTTGCTGGCCGACGGAGGGCGGCGCATGCGCAGAAGCGGCTTTGACCCCCCCTAGGGGCGGGGCTTCCGGCCTCGTGCGTAGGGGCAGAGGACGCATCCGGCCCGGGAAAGGCGGGTTCACTGCCGGCCCGCGCGGCGCGCTGGAGCGGCCGTGGAGGTGCGGAGCCTTCGCCGGTAGCCCGGGAGACTTTCGGGCCGGGACGTGCGGCGGCGCGCTCGGGCTGAAGGGCGGCCGGGGGCCGGCGGGCAGCGGCCCGGTCGGGGGGGATGTGGCGGCCCGGCGCTCGGCCGCGGCAGGGAGCGCCTGGTGCCGGCGGCGGGCGGGCTGAGGCAGGCGGGCGGCCCGGCCCGGCACCGGCGGGGCTGCCGCCGGTTCTCGTCTCCCCGGCAGGGACGGTGGTCAGCGGGCTCCTCACGGGGCTGCCCTTGTCTGGGTGGGTGGTGTTTTGTTTTGGTTTTTTTTTTTTTTTTTTTCTCGGAGCCGCGCCGCTACCTCGGCGAGGAGCGGCGGCGGGGCGGCCCCGGTGCTCGCTTGTGGCGGCGGCGCCCGGGAGAGAGGGGTCGGCCCGCGCCGCCCCGCCGCCCACCCGCCGCCGCCTCCGGGCTGCCCGGGCAGCCGCCGCAGCTCTGCGCGGGGCTTTGTCTTTCCCCCAGCCGCTGGCCTGAGCCGTGGCAGGCGCCTGGGGCTGCCGGCCCCCGCGGGCCGCAGAGAGGCTGCCTCGGGGCCTGCGGTAACGCTGTCGCGGCCGGGGGGTGTGTGTGTGTGTGTGTGTGGCTCAGGAGCCTCTTCCCGCCCCTGCCAGCGGGCCAGAGCAAGAAAAGGCAGCCGGCAGCGGAATCCCCAGCCGTCGCCCCCGACTGCTGCTTTCTCCGCAAGCCTTTTAACTGCCGGGGAGGGCTGGGAGGCAGCAGCAGCTCAGATGTCTGGCTGGTCTTGTGTCGTGACAGTCAGCTCCGGGGCTGGAGCAGCCGAGGGGAAGAGGCCTTTTGGTTTGCTTCCCCGCGAAACCGGGGCCTTTTGTTTTCCCTTTGTCCCTAGGTTCGTCCGGAAGCGTCCGTCGACAAGTCAAGGGGAGCGGAACCGAAGGTCGCTCGAGATGTTACCTCACCACGCGTGCCTCGTGCTTGCGAGTCGGACTGCTGACTACGGAGGGATCCCTTTTGTAGCCGCCGAGGGCCGGCGAGGCTCCGTGTGCCCGCCGCTTCCGAGTGCTGCGCTGCGGCTCGGGCAACGGCCGGGGAGGAACTGTCGGTCCCTGGTGGTAACGCAGCCGGGCCTGCTAGGCGCTTCAAGCAGCGCGTCCGGCCGGGCAGTGTTGTTTTCCGAGGCTGTAAAGGAGCCCGAGGTATAAACCCGCTTGACGTTTCCGTACGGCGGTGCGCTTTGTCGGAGGGCTCGGCCGTACTGACGGAGCTGGCACAGGGTTCCCGCGGGACTCCGGCTTTGCCCGTCTCGTGGAAAGGCTCCAGAGCCTGCTTGGGAAGCCGCTTGACAAGGCACGGCTTTGCCGTGATTTTTACGCCGGAATTCCGACGGTAACGCCGATGCCACGTGTTAGCCTTTCTCCAGCAGCTCTTCAAAGCAGAGTGAGCCTTAAGAATCGGACTGCCTTGTAACGAAATTCGAAACAAAGCGGCGGGGTGAAGCGGCTGGAAGCGTCCTGCCAGTCTGCCGTGGGTATCGCTGCCGTGCGTGTTACCTGCCTGTCTGCCGATCGCTCCTGCCTCTTGTTGTGCCCCGGTAATTCCTCTGGGGAAGGCGTTGGGCTCTGACTGCGGCGCACCCCGACTCCCTCCTGACCCCGGCGAGACGTGATCGGTGTTTGCCTTCCTCCCCTTTCACAGGGCCTCGGCTGTTGTGTGCAGAGAAGCTGTCAGCCTTGTGAGAGAGCACGCCGCCGGCAAGCGCGTCGTGGTGCTTCGGTACCGAGCTGAGACCGCAGGCGTCCGTCTTTTGTTTGCGAAAAGGGATCGCGAGGAAAGGTGCTGACCTCGGAGGGGGAGAGGTGGCGGGGGGAACAGGTAGGAGGCAGCTCTTTCAACCGGTTTTCGGCTTAACTCCTGGGTTCCTGAGCACGGTTCTGGGCTTCGGGGGGTTGGCTTTCGGCTTTTCGCCTTCAGCGCCTCCTCCGTCACCGCTGTCGGCGCGCGCTGAGCTGCGGCTCGGGGAGGGGACCGCGGCGATACAGGCCGTGTGCGTGCCAGCCGTCCTCAAGGCTAGAGCTGTATTCTGCTTGTTACCCTGATGAAAGCGTTTCTTTTTTTCTAGGGGGCGTTCCCACAAGGCAGTGGTGTGGAGCCGAAGGGGACTGCGATGGAACGGTGACGGAGCCCGTTTGGACCGAGTCTTGAAGATAGATCTCTCTGGTTTTTGTCCGAGGAAACTTCGTCTCGAGACGGTCCTATCGCTCGCTGGCAACGTGGTAGGAAACTGCTTTGTTGATCTTGACGGCGCAGTGTGTTGGGAGTATTAAGATTCCTCGAGAGCTCAGAAGCGAGTAGGTTGTTTCTCTAAGGGAAAGGGGAATAGGCCTGTATCGTTAAAGGAAAGACTCAGAGCGGGTTTTGCTTCTCTTAAGTACAAAGCGCCCCATCTCAAGTGATTGCAAAGTCTGAAACGATGGTTCAAAAGCAGACTTGTGCTGTTTGCAAAGCGTCTGTTGCACTGCTCAAAGACAAAAGGCGCTCACCCGAGAAAGTTTTTGGAAACCGATGTCCGATAGGCACGGGGAAAGAGCTGGAGAGGTTTACGTCTCGTCTGTCGAATTCTGTTCTCTTTCGTGCCCTTCCATTTTACAATAAAAACTTTCGTGACCCCTTTTCCCGTTCAGGCACTGTTGCTAGTGTTTTTATAAGGGGGGAAAAAAAGCGTATGCCTAGTCTCTCGAGTGATTATTATTTTTTATTTTTTTTTCTTTTTCTCTAGACTAGTCGAATCGAGAATGTTCGCTGTAAGAACTTCATCCACCGGGATGGGAAGCCAGGCAACTTCCGAACGGGCCGTGGGCAGAGTTCCCTTCTTGATGCCGTGCCTATATAATAAACTGTGCAGTCTCGTTAGCTAGACGGGCTGCAGTACCCAATTTTTTTCGCCAGGCGGCAGCACCGCGCGTCCCAGGCGGAGTAAGGGCAGCGCATGCGCAGACGCGGCCTGACGCCGAAAGGGCGGGGCTTCCGGCCCCGTGCGTCCGGGCCGATGACGCAATCCCGCTTTGGCGCATGCGCAGAAGGGCTTTCTGGCCAAGTAAGGTCAGCGCATGCGCAGAAGCGGCTTTGACCCTCAGGGGCGGGGCTTCCGGCCCCGTGCGTCCGGGCCGATGACGCAATCCCGCTTTGGCGCATGCGCAGAAGGGCTTTCTGGCCGAGTAAGGTCAGCGCATGCGCAGAAGCGGCTTCGACCCTCAGGGGCGGGACTTCCGGCCCCGTGCGTCCGGGCCGATGACGCAATCCCGCTTTGGCGCATGCGCAGAAGGGCTTTCTGGCCAAGTAAGGTCAGCGCATGCGCAGAAGCGGCTTTGACCCTCAGGGGCGGGGCTTCCGGCCCCGTGCGTCCGGGCCGATGACGCAATCCCGCTTTGGCGCATGCGCAGAAGCCTTGCTGGCCGACGGAGGGCGGCGCATGCGCAGAAGCGGCTTTGACCCCCCCTAGGGGCGGGGCTTCCGGCCTCGTGCGTAGGGGCAGAGGACGCATCCGGCCCGGGAAAGGCGGGTTCACTGCCGGCCCGCGCGGCGCGCTGGAGCGGCCGTGGAGGTGCGGAGCCTTCGCCGGTAGCCCGGGAGACTTTCGGGCCGGGACGTGCGGCGGCGCGCTCGGGCTGAAGGGCGGCCGGGGGCCGGCGGGCAGCGGCCCGGTCGGGGGGGATGTGGCGGCCCGGCGCTCGGCCGCGGCAGGGAGCGCCTGGTGCCGGCGGCGGGCGGGCTGAGGCAGGCGGGCGGCCCGGCCCGGCACCGGCGGGGCTGCCGCCGGTTCTCGTCTCCCCGGCAGGGACGGTGGTCAGCGGGCTCCTCACGGGGCTGCCCTTGTCTGGGTGGGTGGTGTTTTGTTTTGGTTTTTTTTTTTTTTTTTTTTCTCGGAGCCGCGCCGCTACCTCGGCGAGGAGCGGCGGCGGGGCGGCCCCGGTGCTCGCTTGTGGCGGCGGCGCCCGGGAGAGAGGGGTCGGCCCGCGCTGCCCCGCCGCCCACCCGCCGCCGCCTCCGGGCTGCCCGGGCAGCCGCCGCAGCTCTGCGCGGGGCTTTGTCTTTCCCCCAGCCGCTGGCCTGAGCCGTGGCAGGCGCCTGGGGCTGCCGGCCCCCGCGGGCCGCAGAGAGGCTGCCTCGGGGCCTGCGGTAACGCTGTCGCGGCCGGGGGGGGTGTGTGTGTGTGTGTGTGGCTCAGGAGCCTCTTCCCGCCCCTGCCAGCGGGCCAGAGCAAGAAAAGGCAGCCGGCAGCGGAATCCCCAGCCGTCGCCCCCGACTGCTGCTTTCTCCGCAAGCCTTTTAACTGCCGGGGAGGGCTGGGAGGCAGCAGCAGCTCAGATGTCTGGCTGGTCTTGTGTCGTGACAGTCAGCTCCGGGGCTGGAGCAGCCGAGGGGAAGAGGCCTTTTGGTTTGCTTCCCCGCGAAACCGGGGCCTTTTGTTTTCCCTTTGTCCCTAGGTTCATCCGGAAGCGTCCGTCGACAAGTCAAGGGGAGCGGAACCGAAGGTCGCTCGAGATGTTACCTCACCACGCGTGCCTCGTGCTTGCGAGTCGGACTGCTGACTACGGAGGGATCCCTTTTGTAGCCGCCGAGGGCCGGCGAGGCTCCGTGTGCCCGCCGCTTCCGAGTGCTGCGCTGCGGCTCGGGCAACGGCCGGGGAGGAACTGTCGGTCCCTGGTGGTAACGCAGCCGGGCCTGCTAGGCGCTTCAAGCAGCGCGTCCGGCCGGGCAGTGTTGTTTTCCGAGGCTGTAAAGGAGCCCGAGGTATAAACCCGCTTGACGTTTCCGTACGGCGGTGCGCTTTGTCGGAGGGCTCGGCCGTACTGACGGAGCTGGCACAGGGTTCCCGCGGGACTCCGGCTTTGCCCGTCTCGTGGAAAGGCTCCAGAGCCTGCTTGGGAAGCCGCTTGACAAGGCACGGCTTTGCCGTGATTTTTACGCCGGAATTCCGACGGTAACGCCGATGCCACGTGTTAGCCTTTCTCCAGCAGCTCTTCAAAGCAGAGTGAGCCTTAAGAATCGGACTGCCTTGTAACGAAATTCGAAACAAAGCGGCGGGGTGAAGCGGCTGGAAGCGTCCTGCCAGTCTGCCGTGGGTATCGCTGCCGTGCGTGTTACCTGCCTGTCTGCCGATCGCTCCTGCCTCTTGTTGTGCCCCGGTAATTCCTCTGGGGAAGGCGTTGGGCTCTGACTGCGGCGCACCCCGACTCCCTCCTGACCCCGGCGAGACGTGATCGGTGTTTGCCTTCCTCCCCTTTCACAGGGCCTCGGCTGTTGTGTGCAGAGAAGCTGTCAGCCTTGTGAGAGAGCACGCCGCCGGCAAGCGCGTCGTGGTGCTTCGGTACCGAGCTGAGACCGCAGGCGTCCGTCTTTTGTTTGCGAAAAGGGATCGCGAGGAAAGGTGCTGACCTCGGAGGGGGAGAGGTGGCGGGGGGAACAGGTAGGAGGCAGCTCTTTCAACCGGTTTTCGGCTTAACTCCTGGGTTCCTGAGCACGGTTCTGGGCTTCGGGGGGTTGGCTTTCGGCTTTTCGCCTTCAGCGCCTCCTCCGTCACCGCTGTCGGCGCGCGCTGAGCTGCGGCTCGGGGAGGGGACCGCGGCGATACAGGCCGTGTGCGTGCCAGCCGTCCTCAAGGCTAGAGCTGTATTCTGCTTGTTACCCTGATGAAAGCGTTTCTTTTTTTCTAGGGGGCGTTCCCACAAGGCAGTGGTGTGGAGCCGAAGGGGACTGCGATGGAACGGTGACGGAGCCCGTTTGGACCGAGTCTTGAAGATAGATCTCTCTGGTTTTTGTCCGAGGAAACTTCGTCTCGAGACGGTCCTATCGCTCGCTGGCAACGTGGTAGGAAACTGCTTTGTTGATCTTGACGGCGCAGTGTGTTGGGAGTATTAAGATTCCTCGAGAGCTCAGAAGCGAGTAGGTTGTTTCTCTAAGGGAAAGGGGAATAGGCCTGTATCGTTAAAGGAAAGACTCAGAGCGGGTTTTGCTTCTCTTAAGTACAAAGCGCCCCATCTCAAGTGATTGCAAAGTCTGAAACGATGGTTCAAAAGCAGACTTGTGCTGTTTGCAAAGCGTCTGTTGCACTGCTCAAAGACAAAAGGCGCTCACCCGAGAAAGTTTTTGGAAACCGATGTCCGATAGGCACGGGGAAAGAGCTGGAGAGGTTTACGTCTCGTCTGTCGAATTCTGTTCTCTTTCGTGCCCTTCCATTTTACAATAAAAACTTTCGTGACCCCTTTTCCCGTTCAGGCACTGTTGCTAGTGTTTTTATAAGGGGGGAAAAAAAGCGTATGCCTAGTCTCTCGAGTGATTATTATTTTTTATTTTTTTTTCTTTTTCTCTAGACTAGTCGAATCGAGAATGTTCGCTGTAAGAACTTCATCCACCGGGATGGGAAGCCAGGCAACTTCCGAACGGGCCGTGGGCAGAGTTCCCTTCTTGATGCCGTGCCTATATAATAAACTGTGCAGTCTCGTTAGCTAGACGGGCTGCAGTACCCAATTTTTTTCGCCAGGCGGCAGCACCGCGCGTCCCAGGCGGAGTAAGGGCAGCGCATGCGCAGACGCGGCCTGACGCCGAAAGGGCGGGGCTTCCGGCCCCGTGCGTCCGGGCCGATGACGCAATCCCGCTTTGGCGCATGCGCAGAAGGGCTTTCTGGCCAAGTAAGGTCAGCGCATGCGCAGAAGCGGCTTTGACCCTCAGGGGCGGGGCTTCCGGCCCCGTGCGTCCGGGCCGATGACGCAATCCCGCTTTGGCGCATGCGCAGAAGGGCTTTCTGGCCGAGTAAGGTCAGCGCATGCGCAGAAGCGGCTTCGACCCTCAGGGGCGGGACTTCCGGCCACGTGCGTCCGGGCCGATGACGCAATCCCGCTTTGGCGCATGCGCAGAAGGGCTTTCTGGCCAAGTAAGGTCAGCGCATGCGCAGAAGCGGCTTTGACCCTCAGGGGCGGGGCTTCCGGCCCCGTGCGTCCGGGCCGATGACGCAATCCCGCTTTGGCGCATGCGCAGAAGCCTTGCTGGCCGACGGAGGGCGGCGCATGCGCAGAAGCGGCTTTGACCCCCCCTAGGGGCGGGGCTTCCGGCCTCGTGCGTAGGGGCAGAGGACGCATCCGGCCCGGGAAAGGCGGGTTCACTGCCGGCCCGCGCGGCGCGCTGGAGCGGCCGTGGAGGTGCGGAGCCTTCGCCGGTAGCCCGGGAGACTTTCGGGCCGGGACGTGCGGCGGCGCGCTCGGGCTGAAGGGCGGCCGGGGGCCGGCGGGCAGCGGCCCGGTCGGGGGGGATGTGGCGGCCCGGCGCTCGGCCGCGGCAGGGAGCGCCTGGTGCCGGCGGCGGGCGGGCTGAGGCAGGCGGGCGGCCCGGCCCGGCACCGGCGGGGCTGCCGCCGGTTCTCGTCTCCCCGGCAGGGACGGTGGTCAGCGGGCTCCTCACGGGGCTGCCCTTGTCTGGGTGGGTGGTGTTTTGTTTTGGTTTTTTTTTTTTTTTTTTTTCTCGGAGCCGCGCCGCTACCTCGGCGAGGAGCGGCGGCGGGGCGGCCCCGGTGCTCGCTTGTGGCGGCGGCGCCCGGGAGAGAGGGGTCGGCCCGCGCCGCCCCGCCGCCCACCCGCCGCCGCCTCCGGGCTGCCCGGGCAGCCGCCGCAGCTCTGCGCGGGGCTTTGTCTTTCCCCCAGCCGCTGGCCTGAGCCGTGGCAGGCGCCTGGGGCTGCCGGCCCCCGCGGGCCGCAGAGAGGCTGCCTCGGGGCCTGCGGTAACGCTGTCGCGGCCGGGGGGGGTGTGTGTGTGTGTGTGTGTGGCTCAGGAGCCTCTTCCCGCCCCTGCGAGCGGGCCAGAGCAAGAAAAGGCAGCCGGCAGCGGAATCCCCAGCCGTCGCCCCCGACTGCTGCTTTCTCCGCAAGCCTTTTAACTGCCGGGGAGGGCTGGGAGGCAGCAGCAGCTCAGATGTCTGGCTGGTCTTGTGTCGTGACAGTCAGCTCCGGGGCTGGAGCAGCCGAGGGGAAGAGGCCTTTTGGTTTGCTTCCCCGCGAAACCGGGGCCTTTTGTTTTCCCTTTGTCCCTAGGTTCGTCCGGAAGCGTCCGTCGACAAGTCAAGGGGAGCGGAACCGAAGGTCGCTCGAGATGTTACCTCACCACGCGTGCCTCGTGCTTGCGAGTCGGACTGCTGACTACGGAGGGATCCCTTTTGTAGCCGCCGAGGGCCGGCGAGGCTCCGTGTGCCCGCCGCTTCCGAGTGCTGCGCTGCGGCTCGGGCAACGGCCGGGGAGGAACTGTCGGTCCCTGGTGGTAACGCAGCCGGGCCTGCTAGGCGCTTCAAGCAGCGCGTCCGGCCGGGCAGTGTTGTTTTCCGAGGCTGTAAAGGAGCCCGAGGTATAAACCCGCTTGACGTTTCCGTACGGCGGTGCGCTTTGTCGGAGGGCTCGGCCGTACTGACGGAGCTGGCACAGGGTTCCCGCGGGACTCCGGCTTTGCCCGTCTCGTGGAAAGGCTCCAGAGCCTGCTTGGGAAGCCGCTTGACAAGGCACGGCTTTGCCGTGATTTTTACGCCGGAATTCCGACGGTAACGCCGATGCCACGTGTTAGCCTTTCTCCAGCAGCTCTTCAAAGCAGAGTGAGCCTTAAGAATCGGACTGCCTTGTAACGAAATTCGAAACAAAGCGGCGGGGTGAAGCGGCTGGAAGCGTCCTGCCAGTCTGCCGTGGGTATCGCTGCCGTGCGTGTTACCTGCCTGTCTGCCGATCGCTCCTGCCTCTTGTTGTGCCCCGGTAATTCCTCTGGGGAAGGCGTTGGGCTCTGACTGCGGCGCACCCCGACTCCCTCCTGACCCCGGCGAGACGTGATCGGTGTTTGCCTTCCTCCCCTTTCACAGGGCCTCGGCTGTTGTGTGCAGAGAAGCTGTCAGCCTTGTGAGAGAGCACGCCGCCGGCAAGCGCGTCGTGGTGCTTCGGTACCGAGCTGAGACCGCAGGCGTCCGTCTTTTGTTTGCGAAAAGGGATCGCGAGGAAAGGTGCTGACCTCGGAGGGGGAGAGGTGGCGGGGGGAACAGGTAGGAGGCAGCTCTTTCAACCGGTTTTCGGCTTAACTCCTGGGTGCCTGAGCACGGTTCTGGGCTTCGGGGGGTTGGCTTTCGGCTTTTCGCCTTCAGCGCGTCCTCCGTCACCGCTGTCGGCGCGCGCTGAGCTGCGGCTCAGGGGACCGCGGCGATACAGGCCGTGTGCGTGCCAGCCGTCCTCAAGGCTAGAGCTGTATTCTGCTTGTTACCCTGATGAAAGCGTTTCTTTTTTTCTAGGGGGCGTTCCCACAAGGCAGTGGTGTGGAGCCGAAGGGGACTGCGATTGGACGGTGACGGAGCCGTTTGGACCGAGTCTTGAAGATCTCTCGGGTTTTTGTCCGAGGAAACTTCGTCTCGAGACGGTCCTATCGCTCGCTGGCAACGTGGTAGGAAACTGCTTTGTTGATCTTGACGGCGCAGTGTGTTGGGAGTATTAAGATTCCTCGAGAGCTCAGAAGCGAGTAGGTTGTTTCTCTAAGGGAAAGGGGAATAGGCCTGTATCGTTAAAGGAAAGACTCAGAGCGGGTTTTGCTTCTCTTAAGTACAAAGCGCCCCATCTCAAGTGATTGCAAAGTCTGAAACGATGGTTCAAAAGCAGACTTGTGCTGTTTGCAAAGCGTCTGTTGCACTGCTCAAAGACAAAAGGCGCTCACCCGAGAAAGTTTTTGGAAACCGATGTCCGATAGGCACGGGGAAAGAGCTGGAGAGGTTTACGTCTCGTCTGTCGAATTCTGTTCTCTTTCGTGCCCTTCCATTTTACAATAAAAACTTTCGTGACCCCTTTTCCCGTTCAGGCACTGTTGCTAGTGTTTTTATAAGGGGGGAAAAAAAGCGTATGCCTAGTCTCTCGAGTGATTATTATTTTTTATTTTTTTTTCTTTTTCTCTAGACTAGTCGAATCGAGAATGTTCGCTGTAAGAACTTCATCCACCGGGATGGGAAGCCAGGCAACTTCCGAACGGGCCGTGGGCAGAGTTCCCTTCTTGATGCCGTGCCTATATAATAAACTGTGCAGTCTCGTTAGCTAGACGGGCTGCAGTACCCAATTTTTTTCGCCAGGCGGCAGCACCGCGCGTCCCAGGCGGAGTAAGGGCAGCGCATGCGCAGACGCGGCCTGACGCCGAAAGGGCGGGGCTTCCGGCCCCGTGCGTCCGGGCCGATGACGCAATCCCGCTTTGGCGCATGCGCAGAAGGGCTTTCTGGCCAAGTAAGGTCAGCGCATGCGCAGAAGCGGCTTTGACCCTCAGGGGCGGGGCTTCCGGCCCCGTGCGTCCGGGCCGATGACGCAATCCCGCTTTGGCGCATGCGCAGAAGGGCTTTCTGGCCGAGTAAGGTCAGCGCATGCGCAGAAGCGGCTTCGACCCTCAGGGGCGGGACTTCCGGCCCCGTGCGTCCGGGCCGATGACGCAATCCCGCTTTGGCGCATGCGCAGAAGGGCTTTCTGGCCAAGTAAGGTCAGCGCATGCGCAGAAGCGGCTTTGACCCTCAGGGGCGGGGCTTCCGGCCCCGTGCGTCCGGGCCGATGACGCAATCCCGCTTTGGCGCATGCGCAGAAGCCTTGCTGGCCGACGGAGGGCGGCGCATGCGCAGAAGCGGCTTTGACCCCCCCTAGGGGCGGGGCTTCCGGCCTCGTGCGTAGGGGCAGAGGACGCATCCGGCCCGGGAAAGGCGGGTTCACTGCCGGCCCGCGCGGCGCGCTGGAGCGGCCGTGGAGGTGCGGAGCCTTCGCCGGTAGCCCGGGAGACTTTCGGGCCGGGACGTGCGGCGGCGCGCTCGGGCTGAAGGGCGGCCGGGGGCCGGCGGGCAGCGGCCCGGTCGGGGGGGATGTGGCGGCCCGGCGCTCGGCCGCGGCAGGGAGCGCCTGGTGCCGGCGGCGGGCGGGCTGAGGCAGGCGGGCGGCCCGGCCCGGCACCGGCGGGGCTGCCGCCGGTTCTCGTCTCCCCGGCAGGGACGGTGGTCAGCGGGCTCCTCACGGGGCTGCCCTTGTCTGGGTGGGTGGTGTTTTGTTTTGGTTTTTTTTTTTTTTTTTTTTCTCGGAGCCGCGCCGCTACCTCGGCGAGGAGCGGCGGCGGGGCGGCCCCGGTGCTCGCTTGTGGCGGCGGCGCCCGGGAGAGAGGGGTCGGCCCGCGCTGCCCCGCCGCCCACCCGCCGCCGCCTCCGGGCTGCCCGGGCAGCCGCCGCAGCTCTGCGCGGGGCTTTGTCTTTCCCCCAGCCGCTGGCCTGAGCCGTGGCAGGCGCCTGGGGCTGCCGGCCCCCGCGGGCCGCAGAGAGGCTGCCTCGGGGCCTGCGGTAACGCTGTCGCGGCCGGGGGGGGTGTGTGTGTGTGTGTGTGGCTCAGGAGCCTCTTCCCGCCCCTGCCAGCGGGCCAGAGCAAGAAAAGGCAGCCGGCAGCGGAATCCCCAGCCGTCGCCCCCGACTGCTGCTTTCTCCGCAAGCCTTTTAACTGCCGGGGAGGGCTGGGAGGCAGCAGCAGCTCAGATGTCTGGCTGGTCTTGTGTCGTGACAGTCAGCTCCGGGGCTGGAGCAGCCGAGGGGAAGAGGCCTTTTGGTTTGCTTCCCCGCGAAACCGGGGCCTTTTGTTTTCCCTTTGTCCCTAGGTTCATCCGGAAGCGTCCGTCGACAAGTCAAGGGGAGCGGAACCGAAGGTCGCTCGAGATGTTACCTCACCACGCGTGCCTCGTGCTTGCGAGTCGGACTGCTGACTACGGAGGGATCCCTTTTGTAGCCGCCGAGGGCCGGCGAGGCTCCGTGTGCCCGCCGCTTCCGAGTGCTGCGCTGCGGCTCGGGCAACGGCCGGGGAGGAACTGTCGGTCCCTGGTGGTAACGCAGCCGGGCCTGCTAGGCGCTTCAAGCAGCGCGTCCGGCCGGGCAGTGTTGTTTTCCGAGGCTGTAAAGGAGCCCGAGGTATAAACCCGCTTGACGTTTCCGTACGGCGGTGCGCTTTGTCGGAGGGCTCGGCCGTACTGACGGAGCTGGCACAGGGTTCCCGCGGGACTCCGGCTTTGCCCGTCTCGTGGAAAGGCTCCAGAGCCTGCTTGGGAAGCCGCTTGACAAGGCACGGCTTTGCCGTGATTTTTACGCCGGAATTCCGACGGTAACGCCGATGCCACGTGTTAGCCTTTCTCCAGCAGCTCTTCAAAGCAGAGTGAGCCTTAAGAATCGGACTGCCTTGTAACGAAATTCGAAACAAAGCGGCGGGGTGAAGCGGCTGGAAGCGTCCTGCCAGTCTGCCGTGGGTATCGCTGCCGTGCGTGTTACCTGCCTGTCTGCCGATCGCTCCTGCCTCTTGTTGTGCCCCGGTAATTCCTCTGGGGAAGGCGTTGGGCTCTGACTGCGGCGCACCCCGACTCCCTCCTGACCCCGGCGAGACGTGATCGGTGTTTGCCTTCCTCCCCTTTCACAGGGCCTCGGCTGTTGTGTGCAGAGAAGCTGTCAGCCTTGTGAGAGAGCACGCCGCCGGCAAGCGCGTCGTGGTGCTTCGGTACCGAGCTGAGACCGCAGGCGTCCGTCTTTTGTTTGCGAAAAGGGATCGCGAGGAAAGGTGCTGACCTCGGAGGGGGAGAGGTGGCGGGGGAACAGGTAGGAGGCAGCTCTTTCAACCGGTTTTCGGCTTAACTCCTGGGTTCCTGAGCACGGTTCTGGGCTTCGGGGGGTTGGCTTTCGGCTTTTCGCCTTCAGCGCCTCCTCCGTCACCGCTGTCGGCGCGCGCTGAGCTGCGGCTCGGGGAGGGGACCGCGGCGATACAGGCCGTGTGCGTGCCAGCCGTCCTCAAGGCTAGAGCTGTATTCTGCTTGTTACCCTGATGAAAGCGTTTCTTTTTTTCTAGGGGGCGTTCCCACAAGGCAGTGGTGTGGAGCCGAAGGGGACTGCGATGGAACGGTGACGGAGCCCGTTTGGACCGAGTCTTGAAGATAGATCTCTCTGGTTTTTGTCCGAGGAAACTTCGTCTCGAGACGGTCCTATCGCTCGCTGGCAACGTGGTAGGAAACTGCTTTGTTGATCTTGACGGCGCAGTGTGTTGGGAGTATTAAGATTCCTCGAGAGCTCAGAAGCGAGTAGGTTGTTTCTCTAAGGGAAAGGGGAATAGGCCTGTATCGTTAAAGGAAAGACTCAGAGCGGGTTTTGCTTCTCTTAAGTACAAAGCGCCCCATCTCAAGTGATTGCAAAGTCTGAAACGATGGTTCAAAAGCAGACTTGTGCTGTTTGCAAAGCGTCTGTTGCACTGCTCAAAGACAAAAGGCGCTCACCCGAGAAAGTTTTTGGAAACCGATGTCCGATAGGCACGGGGAAAGAGCTGGAGAGGTTTACGTCTCGTCTGTCGAATTCTGTTCTCTTTCGTGCCCTTCCATTTTACAATAAAAACTTTCGTGACCCCTTTTCCCGTTCAGGCACTGTTGCTAGTGTTTTTATAAGGGGGGAAAAAAAGCGTATGCCTAGTCTCTCGAGTGATTATTATTTTTTATTTTTTTTTCTTTTTCTCTAGACTAGTCGAATCGAGAATGTTCGCTGTAAGAACTTCATCCACCGGGATGGGAAGCCAGGCAACTTCCGAACGGGCCGTGGGCAGAGTTCCCTTCTTGATGCCGTGCCTATATAATAAACTGTGCAGTCTCGTTAGCTAGACGGGCTGCAGTACCCAATTTTTTTCGCCAGGCGGCAGCACCGCGCGTCCCAGGCGGAGTAAGGGCAGCGCATGCGCAGACGCGGCCTGACGCCGAAAGGGCGGGGCTTCCGGCCCCGTGCGTCCGGGCCGATGACGCAATCCCGCTTTGGCGCATGCGCAGAAGGGCTTTCTGGCCAAGTAAGGTCAGCGCATGCGCAGAAGCGGCTTTGACCCTCAGGGGCGGGGCTTCCGGCCCCGTGCGTCCGGGCCGATGACGCAATCCCGCTTTGGCGCATGCGCAGAAGGGCTTTCTGGCCGAGTAAGGTCAGCGCATGCGCAGAAGCGGCTTCGACCCTCAGGGGCGGGACTTCCGGCCCCGTGCGTCCGGGCCGATGACGCAATCCCGCTTTGGCGCATGCGCAGAAGGGCTTTCTGGCCAAGTAAGGTCAGCGCATGCGCAGAAGCGGCTTTGACCCTCAGGGGCGGGGCTTCCGGCCCCGTGCGTCCGGGCCGATGACGCAATCCCGCTTTGGCGCATGCGCAGAAGCCTTGCTGGCCGACGGAGGGCGGCGCATGCGCAGAAGCGGCTTTGACCCCCCCTAGGGGCGGGGCTTCCGGCCTCGTGCGTAGGGGCAGAGGACGCATCCGGCCCGGGAAAGGCGGGTTCACTGCCGGCCCGCGCGGCGCGCTGGAGCGGCCGTGGAGGTGCGGAGCCTTCGCCGGTAGCCCGGGAGACTTTCGGGCCGGGACGTGCGGCGGCGCGCTCGGGCTGAAGGGCGGCCGGGGGCCGGCGGGCAGCGGCCCGGTCGGGGGGGATGTGGCGGCCCGGCGCTCGGCCGCGGCAGGGAGCGCCTGGTGCCGGCGGCGGGCGGGCTGAGGCAGGCGGGCGGCCCGGCCCGGCACCGGCGGGGCTGCCGCCGGTTCTCGTCTCCCCGGCAGGGACGGTGGTCAGCGGGCTCCTCACGGGGCTGCCCTTGTCTGGGTGGGTGGTGTTTTGTTTTGGTTTTTTTTTTTTTTTTTTTCTCGGAGCCGCGCCGCTACCTCGGCGAGGAGCGGCGGCGGGGCGGCCCCGGTGCTCGCTTGTGGCGGCGGCGCCCGGGAGAGAGGGGTCGGCCCGCGCTGCCCCGCCGCCCACCCGCCGCCGCCTCCGGGCTGCCCGGGCAGCCGCCGCAGCTCTGCGCGGGGCTTTGTCTTTCCCCCAGCCGCTGGCCTGAGCCGTGGCAGGCGCCTGGGGCTGCCGGCCCCCGCGGGCCGCAGAGAGGCTGCCTCGGGGCCTGCGGTAACGCTGTCGCGGCCGGGGGGGGTGTGTGTGTGTGTGTGTGGCTCAGGAGCCTCTTCCCGCCCCTGCCAGCGGGCCAGAGCAAGAAAAGGCAGCCGGCAGCGGAATCCCCAGCCGTCGCCCCCGACTGCTGCTTTCTCCGCAAGCCTTTTAACTGCCGGGGAGGGCTGGGAGGCAGCAGCAGCTCAGATGTCTGGCTGGTCTTGTGTCGTGACAGTCAGCTCCGGGGCTGGAGCAGCCGAGGGGAAGAGGCCTTTTGGTTTGCTTCCCCGCGAAACCGGGGCCTTTTGTTTTCCCTTTGTCCCTAGGTTCGTCCGGAAGCGTCCGTCGACAAGTCAAGGGGAGCGGAACCGAAGGTCGCTCGAGATGTTACCTCACCACGCGTGCCTCGTGCTTGCGAGTCGGACTGCTGACTACGGAGGGATCCCTTTTGTAGCCGCCGAGGGCCGGCGAGGCTCCGTGTGCCCGCCGCTTCCGAGTGCTGCGCTGCGGCTCGGGCAACGGCCGGGGAGGAACTGTCGGTCCCTGGTGGTAACGCAGCCGGGCCTGCTAGGCGCTTCAAGCAGCGCGTCCGGCCGGGCAGTGTTGTTTTCCGAGGCTGTAAAGGAGCCCGAGGTATAAACCCGCTTGACGTTTCCGTACGGCGGTGCGCTTTGTCGGAGGGCTCGGCCGTACTGACGGAGCTGGCACAGGGTTCCCGCGGGACTCCGGCTTTGCCCGTCTCGTGGAAAGGCTCCAGAGCCTGCTTGGGAAGCCGCTTGACAAGGCACGGCTTTGCCGTGATTTTTACGCCGGAATTCCGACGGTAACGCCGATGCCACGTGTTAGCCTTTCTCCAGCAGCTCTTCAAAGCAGAGTGAGCCTTAAGAATCGGACTGCCTTGTAACGAAATTCGAAACAAAGCGGCGGGGTGAAGCGGCTGGAAGCGTCCTGCCAGTCTGCCGTGGGTATCGCTGCCGTGCGTGTTACCTGCCTGTCTGCCGATCGCTCCTGCCTCTTGTTGTGCCCCGGTAATTCCTCTGGGGAAGGCGTTGGGCTCTGACTGCGGCGCACCCCGACTCCCTCCTGACCCCGGCGAGACGTGATCGGTGTTTGCCTTCCTCCCCTTTCACAGGGCCTCGGCTGTTGTGTGCAGAGAAGCTGTCAGCCTTGTGAGAGAGCACGCCGCCGGCAAGCGCGTCGTGGTGCTTCGGTACCGAGCTGAGACCGCAGGCGTCCGTCTTTTGTTTGCGAAAAGGGATCGCGAGGAAAGGTGCTGACCTCGGAGGGGGAGAGGTGGCGGGGGAACAGGTAGGAGGCAGCTCTTTCAACCGGTTTTCGGCTTAACTCCTGGGTTCCTGAGCACGGTTCTGGGCTTCGGGGGGTTGGCTTTCGGCTTTTCGCCTTCAGCGCCTCCTCCGTCACCGCTGTCGGCGCGCGCTGAGCTGCGGCTCGGGGAGGGGACCGCGGCGATACAGGCCGTGTGCGTGCCAGCCGTCCTCAAGGCTAGAGCTGTATTCTGCTTGTTACCCTGATGAAAGCGTTTCTTTTTTTCTAGGGGGCGTTCCCACAAGGCAGTGGTGTGGAGCCGAAGGGGACTGCGATGGAACGGTGACGGAGCCCGTTTGGACCGAGTCTTGAAGATAGATCTCTCTGGTTTTTGTCCGAGGAAACTTCGTCTCGAGACGGTCCTATCGCTCGCTGGCAACGTGGTAGGAAACTGCTTTGTTGATCTTGACGGCGCAGTGTGTTGGGAGTATTAAGATTCCTCGAGAGCTCAGAAGCGAGTAGGTTGTTTCTCTAAGGGAAAGGGGAATAGGCCTGTATCGTTAAAGGAAAGACTCAGAGCGGGTTTTGCTTCTCTTAAGTACAAAGCGCCCCATCTCAAGTGATTGCAAAGTCTGAAACGATGGTTCAAAAGCAGACTTGTGCTGTTTGCAAAGCGTCTGTTGCACTGCTCAAAGACAAAAGGCGCTCACCCGAGAAAGTTTTTGGAAACCGATGTCCGATAGGCACGGGGAAAGAGCTGGAGAGGTTTACGTCTCGTCTGTCGAATTCTGTTCTCTTTCGTGCCCTTCCATTTTACAATAAAAACTTTCGTGACCCCTTTTCCCGTTCAGGCACTGTTGCTAGTGTTTTTATAAGGGGGGAAAAAAAGCGTATGCCTAGTCTCTCGAGTGATTATTATTTTTTATTTTTTTTTCTTTTTCTCTAGACTAGTCGAATCGAGAATGTTCGCTGTAAGAACTTCATCCACCGGGATGGGAAGCCAGGCAACTTCCGAACGGGCCGTGGGCAGAGTTCCCTTCTTGATGCCGTGCCTATATAATAAACTGTGCAGTCTCGTTAGCTAGACGGGCTGCAGTACCCAATTTTTTTCGCCAGGCGGCAGCACCGCGCCTCCCAGGCGGAGTAAGGGCAGCGCATGCGCAGACGCGGCCTGACGCCGAAGGGGGCGGGGCTTCCGGCCCCGTGCGTCCGGGCCGATGACGCAATCCCGCTTTGGCGCATGCGCAGAAGGGCTTTCTGGCCAAGTAAGGTCAGCGCATGCGCAGAAGCGGCTTTAACCCTCAGGGGCGGGACTTCCGGCCACGTGCGTCCGGGCCGATGACGCAATCGCGCTTTGGCGCATGCGCAGAAGGGCTTTCTGGCCGAGTAAGGTCAGCGCATGCGCAGAAGCGGCTTCGACCCTCAGGGGCGGGACTTCCGGCCCCGTGCGTCCGGGCCGATGACGCAATCCCGCTTTGGCGCATGCGCAGAAGGGCTTTCTGGCCAAGTAAGGTCAGCGCATGCGCAGAAGCGGCTTTGACCCTCAGGGGCGGGGCTTCCGGCCCCGTGCGTCCGGGCCGATGACGCAATCCCGCTTTGGCGCATGCGCAGAAGGGCTTTCTGGCCAAGTAAGGTCAGCGCATGCGCAGAAGCGGCTTTGACCCTCAGGGGCGGGGCTTCCGGCCCCGTGCGTCCGGGCCGATGACGCAATCCCGCTTTGGCGCATGCGCAGAAGCCTTGCTGGCCGACGGAGGGCGGCGCATGCGCAGAAGCGGCTTTGACCCCCCCTAGGGGCGGGGCTTCCGGCCTCGTGCGTAGGGGCAGAGGACGCATCCGGCCCGGGAAAGGCGGGTTCACTGCCGGCCCGCGCGGCGCGCTGGAGCGGCCGTGGAGGTGCGGAGCCTTCGCCGGTAGCCCGGGAGACTTTCGGGCCGGGACGTGCGGCGGCGCGCTCGGGCTGAAGGGCGGCCGGGGGCCGGCGGGCAGCGGCCCGGTCGGGGGGGATGTGGCGGCCCGGCGCTCGGCCGCGGCAGGGAGCGCCTGGTGCCGGCGGCGGGCGGGCTGAGGCAGGCGGGCGGCCCGGCCCGGCACCGGCGGGGCTGCCGCCGGTTCTCGTCTCCCCGGCAGGGACGGTGGTCAGCGGGCTCCTCACGGGGCTGCCCTTTTCTGGGTGGGTGGTGTTTTGTTTTGGTTTTTTTTTTTTTTTTTTTCTCGGAGCCGCGCCGCTACCTCGGCGAGGAGCGGCGGCGGGGCGGCCCCGGTGCTCGCTTGTGGCGGCGGCGCCCGGGAGAGAGGGGTCGGCCCGCGCCGCCCCGCCGCCCACCCGCCGCCGCCTCCGGGCTGCCCGGGCAGCCGCCGCAGCTCTGCGCGGGGCTTTGTCTTTCCCCCAGCCGCTGGCCTGAGCCGTGGCAGCCGGCTGGGGCTGCCGGCTCCCGCGGGCCGCAGAGAGGCTGCCTCGGGGCCTGCGGTAACGCTGTCGCGGCCGGGGGGGGTGTGTGTGTGTGTGTGTGGCTCAGGAGCCTCTTCCCGCCCCTGCCAGCGGGCCAGAGCAAGAAAAGGCAGCCGGCAGCGGAATCCCCAGCCGTCGCCCCCGACTGCTGCTTTCTCCGCAAGCCTTTTAACTGCCGGGGAGGGCTGGGAGGCAGCAGCAGCTCAGATGTCTGGCTGGTCTTGTGTCGTGACAGTCAGCTCCGGGGCTGGAGCAGCCGAGGGGAAGAGGCCTTTTGGTTTGCTTCCCCGCGAAACCGGGGCCTTTTGTTTTCCCTTTGTCCCTAGGTTCGTCCGGAAGCGTCCGTCGACAAGTCAAGGGGAGCGGAACCGAAGGTCGCTCGAGATGTTACCTCACCACGCGTGCCTCGTGCTTGCGAGTCGGACTGCTGACTACGGAGGGATCCCTTTTGTAGCCGCCGAGGGCCGGCGAGGCTCCGTGTGCCCGCCGCTTCCGAGTGCTGCGCTGCGGCTCGGGCAACGGCCGGGGAGGAACTGTCGGTCCCTGGTGGTAACGCAGCCGGGCCTGCTAGGCGCTTCAAGCAGCGCGTCCGGCCGGGCAGTGTTGTTTTCCGAGGCTGTAAAGGAGCCCGAGGTATAAACCCGCTTGACGTTTCCGTACGGCGGTGCGCTTTGTCGGAGGGCTCGGCCGTACTGACGGAGCTGGCACAGGGTTCCCGCGGGACTCCGGCTTTGCCCGTCTCGTGGAAAGGCTCCAGAGCCTGCTTGGGAAGCCGCTTGACAAGGCACGGCTTTGCCGTGATTTTTACGCCGGAATTCCGACGGTAACGCCGATGCCACGTGTTAGCCTTTCTCCAGCAGCTCTTCAAAGCAGAGTGAGCCTTAAGAATCGGACTGCCTTGTAACGAAATTCGAAACAAAGCGGCGGGGTGAAGCGGCTGGAAGCGTCCTGCCAGTCTGCCGTGGGTATCGCTGCCGTGCGTGTTACCTGCCTGTCTGCCGATCGCTCCTGCCTCTTGTTGTGCCCCGGTAATTCCTCTGGGGAAGGCGTTGGGCTCTGACTGCGGCGCACCCCGACTCCCTCCTGACCCCGGCGAGACGTGATCGGTGTTTGCCTTCCTCCCCTTTCACAGGGCCTCGGCTGTTGTGTGCAGAGAAGCTGTCAGCCTTGTGAGAGAGCACGCCGCCGGCAAGCGCGTCGTGGTGCTTCGGTACCGAGCTGAGACCGCAGGCGTCCGTCTTTTGTTTGCGAAAAGGGATCGCGAGGAAAGGTGCTGACCTCGGAGGGGGAGAGGTGGCGGGGGAACAGGTAGGAGGCAGCTCTTTCAACCGGTTTTCGGCTTAACTCCTGGGTGCCTGAGCACGGTTCTGGGCTTCGGGGGGTTGGCTTTCGGCTTTTCGCCTTCAGCGCGTCCTCCGTCACCGCTGTCGGCGCGCGCTGAGCTGCGGCTCAGGGGACCGCGGCGATACAGGCCGTGTGCGTGCCAGCCGTCCTCAAGGCTAGAGCTGTATTCTGCTTGTTACCCTGATGAAAGCGTTTCTTTTTTTCTAGGGGGCGTTCCCACAAGGCAGTGGTGTGGAGCCGAAGGGGACTGCGATTGGACGGTGACGGAGCCGTTTGGACCGAGTCTTGAAGATCTCTCGGGTTTTTGTCCGAGGAAACTTCGTCTCGAGACGGTCCTATCGCTCGCTGGCAACGTGGTAGGAAACTGCTTTGTTGATCTTGACGGCGCAGTGTGTTGGGAGTATTAAGATTCCTCGAGAGCTCAGAAGCGAGTAGGTTGTTTCTCTAAGGGAAAGGGGAATAGGCCTGTATCGTTAAAGGAAAGACTCAGAGCGGGTTTTGCTTCTCTTAAGTACAAAGCGCCCCATCTCAAGTGATTGCAAAGTCTGAAACGATGGTTCAAAAGCAGACTTGTGCTGTTTGCAAAGCGTCTGTTGCACTGCTCAAAGACAAAAGGCGCTCACCCGAGAAAGTTTTTGGAAACCGATGTCCGATAGGCACGGGGAAAGAGCTGGAGAGGTTTACGTCTCGTCTGTCGAATTCTGTTCTCTTTCGTGCCCTTCCATTTTACAATAAAAACTTTCGTGACCCCTTTTCCCGTTCAGGCACTGTTGCTAGTGTTTTTATAAGGGGGGAAAAAAAGCGTATGCCTAGTCTCTCGAGTGATTATTATTTTTTATTTTTTTTTCTTTTTCTCTAGACTAGTCGAATCGAGAATGTTCGCTGTAAGAACTTCATCCACCGGGATGGGAAGCCAGGCAACTTCCGAACGGGCCGTGGGCAGAGTTCCCTTCTTGATGCCGTGCCTATATAATAAACTGTGCAGTCTCGTTAGCTAGACGGGCTGCAGTACCCAATTTTTTTCGCCAGGCGGCAGCACCGCGCGTCCCAGGCGGAGTAAGGGCAGCGCATGCGCAGACGCGGCCTGACGCCGAAGGGGGCGGGGCTTCCGGCCCCGTGCGTCCGGGCCGATGACGCAATCCCGCTTTGGCGCATGCGCAGAAGGGCTTTCTGGGCAAGTAAGGTCAGCGCATGCGCAGAAGCGGCTTTAACCCTCAGGGGCGGGACTTCCGGCCACGTGCGTCCGGGCCGATGACGCAATCGCGCTTTGGCGCATGCGCAGAAGGGCTTTCTGGCCGAGTAAGGTCAGCGCATGCGCAGAAGCGGCTTTGACCCTCAGGGGCGGGGCTTCCGGCCCCGTGCGTCCGGGCCGATGACGCAATCCCGCTTTGGCGCATGCGCAGAAGGGCTTTCTGGCCAAGTAAGGTCAGCGCATGCGCAGTAGCGGCTTTGACCCTCAGGGGCGGGACTTCCGGCCCCGTGCGTCCGGGCCGATGACGCAATCCCGCTTTGGCGCATGCGCAGAAGGGCTTTCTGGCCAAGTAAGGTCAGCGCATGCGCAGAAGCGGCTTTGACCCTCAGGGGCGGGGCTTCCGGCCCCGTGCGTCCGGGCCGATGACGCAATCCCGCTTTGGCGCATGCGCAGAAGCCTTGCTGGCCGACGGAGGGCGGCGCATGCGCAGAAGCGGCTTTGACCCCCCCTAGGGGCGGGGCTTCCGGCCTCGTGCGTAGGGGCAGAGGACGCATCCGGCCCGGGAAAGGCGGGTTCACTGCCGGCCCGCGCGGCGCGCTGGAGCGGCCGTGGAGGTGCGGAGCCTTCGCCGGTAGCCCGGGAGACTTTCGGGCCGGGACGTGCGGCGGCGCGCTCGGGCTGAAGGGCGGCCGGGGGCCGGCGGGCAGCGGCCCGGTCGGGGGGGATGTGGCGGCCCGGCGCTCGGCCGCGGCAGGGAGCGCCTGGTGCCGGCGGCGGGCGGGCTGAGGCAGGCGGGCGGCCCGGCCCGGCACCGGCGGGGCTGCCGCCGGTTCTCGTCTCCCCGGCAGGGACGGTGGTCAGCGGGCTCCTCACGGGGCTGCCCTTGTCTGGGTGGGTGGTGTTTTGTTTTGGTTTTTTTTTTTTTTTTTTTCTCGGAGCCGCGCCGCTACCTCGGCGAGGAGCGGCGGCGGGGCGGCCCCGGTGCTCGCTTGTGGCGGCGGCGCCCGGGAGAGAGGGGTCGGCCCGCGCTGCCCCGCCGCCCACCCGCCGCCGCCTCCGGGCTGCCCGGGCAGCCGCCGCAGCTCTGCGCGGGGCTTTGTCTTTCCCCCAGCCGCTGGCCTGAGCCGTGGCAGGCGCCTGGGGCTGCCGGCCCCCGCGGGCCGCAGAGAGGCTGCCTCGGGGCCTGCGGTAACGCTGTCGCGGCCGGGGGGGGTGTGTGTGTGTGTGTGTGGCTCAGGAGCCTCTTCCCGCCCCTGCCAGCGGGCCAGAGCAAGAAAAGGCAGCCGGCAGCGGAATCCCCAGCCGTCGCCCCCGACTGCTGCTTTCTCCGCAAGCCTTTTAACTGCCGGGGAGGGCTGGGAGGCAGCAGCAGCTCAGATGTCTGGCTGGTCTTGTGTCGTGACAGTCAGCTCCGGGGCTGGAGCAGCCGAGGGGAAGAGGCCTTTTGGTTTGCTTCCCCGCGAAACCGGGGCCTTTTGTTTTCCCTTTGTCCCTAGGTTCGTCCGGAAGCGTCCGTCGACAAGTCAAGGGGAGCGGAACCGAAGGTCGCTCGAGATGTTACCTCACCACGCGTGCCTCGTGCTTGCGAGTCGGACTGCTGACTACGGAGGGATCCCTTTTGTAGCCGCCGAGGGCCGGCGAGGCTCCGTGTGCCCGCCGCTTCCGAGTGCTGCGCTGCGGCTCGGGCAACGGCCGGGGAGGAACTGTCGGTCCCTGGTGGTAACGCAGCCGGGCCTGCTAGGCGCTTCAAGCAGCGCGTCCGGCCGGGCAGTGTTGTTTTCCGAGGCTGTAAAGGAGCCCGAGGTATAAACCCGCTTGACGTTTCCGTACGGCGGTGCGCTTTGTCGGAGGGCTCGGCCGTACTGACGGAGCTGGCACAGGGTTCCCGCGGGACTCCGGCTTTGCCCGTCTCGTGGAAAGGCTCCAGAGCCTGCTTGGGAAGCCGCTTGACAAGGCACGGCTTTGCCGTGATTTTTACGCCGGAATTCCGACGGTAACGCCGATGCCACGTGTTAGCCTTTCTCCAGCAGCTCTTCAAAGCAGAGTGAGCCTTAAGAATCGGACTGCCTTGTAACGAAATTCGAAACAAAGCGGCGGGGTGAAGCGGCTGGAAGCGTCCTGCCAGTCTGCCGTGGGTATCGCTGCCGTGCGTGTTACCTGCCTGTCTGCCGATCGCTCCTGCCTCTTGTTGTGCCCCGGTAATTCCTCTGGGGAAGGCGTTGGGCTCTGACTGCGGCGCACCCCGACTCCCTCCTGACCCCGGCGAGACGTGATCGGTGTTTGCCTTCCTCCCCTTTCACAGGGCCTCGGCTGTTGTGTGCAGAGAAGCTGTCAGCCTTGTGAGAGAGCACGCCGCCGGCAAGCGCGTCGTGGTGCTTCGGTACCGAGCTGAGACCGCAGGCGTCCGTCTTTTGTTTGCGAAAAGGGATCGCGAGGAAAGGTGCTGACCTCGGAGGGGGAGAGGTGGCGGGGGAACAGGTAGGAGGCAGCTCTTTCAACCGGTTTTCGGCTTAACTCCTGGGTGCCTGAGCACGGTTCTGGGCTTCGGGGGGTTGGCTTTCGGCTTTTCGCCTTCAGCGCGTCCTCCGTCACCGCTGTCGGCGCGCGCTGAGCTGCGGCTCAGGGGACCGCGGCGATACAGGCCGTGTGCGTGCCAGCCGTCCTCAAGGCTAGAGCTGTATTCTGCTTGTTACCCTGATGAAAGCGTTTCTTTTTTTCTAGGGGGCGTTCCCACAAGGCAGTGGTGTGGAGCCGAAGGGGACTGCGATTGGACGGTGACGGAGCCGTTTGGACCGAGTCTTGAAGATCTCTCGGGTTTTTGTCCGAGGAAACTTCGTCTCGAGACGGTCCTATCGCTCGCTGGCAACGTGGTAGGAAACTGCTTTGTTGATCTTGACGGCGCAGTGTGTTGGGAGTATTAAGATTCCTCGAGAGCTCAGAAGCGAGTAGGTTGTTTCTCTAAGGGAAAGGGGAATAGGCCTGTATCGTTAAAGGAAAGACTCAGAGCGGGTTTTGCTTCTCTTAAGTACAAAGCGCCCCATCTCAAGTGATTGCAAAGTCTGAAACGATGGTTCAAAAGCAGACTTGTGCTGTTTGCAAAGCGTCTGTTGCACTGCTCAAAGACAAAAGGCGCTCACCCGAGAAAGTTTTTGGAAACCGATGTCCGATAGGCACGGGGAAAGAGCTGGAGAGGTTTACGTCTCGTCTGTCGAATTCTGTTCTCTTTCGTGCCCTTCCATTTTACAATAAAAACTTTCGTGACCCCTTTTCCCGTTCAGGCACTGTTGCTAGTGTTTTTATAAGGGGGGAAAAAAAGCGTATGCCTAGTCTCTCGAGTGATTATTATTTTTTATTTTTTTTTCTTTTTCTCTAGACTAGTCGAATCGAGAATGTTCGCTGTAAGAACTTCATCCACCGGGATGGGAAGCCAGGCAACTTCCGAACGGGCCGTGGGCAGAGTTCCCTTCTTGATGCCGTGCCTATATAATAAACTGTGCAGTCTCGTTAGCTAGACGGGCTGCAGTACCCAATTTTTTTCGCCAGGCGGCAGCACCGCGCCTCCCAGGCGGAGTAAGGGCAGCGCATGCGCAGACGCGGCCTGACGCCGAAGGGGGCGGGGCTTCCGGCCCCGTGCGTCCGGGCCGATGACGCAATCCCGCTTTGGCGCATGCGCAGAAGGGCTTTCTGGCCAAGTAAGGTCAGCGCATGCGCAGAAGCGGCTTTAACCCTCAGGGGCGGGACTTCCGGCCACGTGCGTCCGGGCCGATGACGCAATCGCGCTTTGGCGCATGCGCAGAAGGGCTTTCTGGCCGAGTAAGGTCAGCGCATGCGCAGAAGCGGCTTCGACCCTCAGGGGCGGGACTTCCGGCCCCGTGCGTCCGGGCCGATGACGCAATCCCGCTTTGGCGCATGCGCAGAAGGGCTTTCTGGCCAAGTAAGGTCAGCGCATGCGCAGAAGCGGCTTTGACCCTCAGGGGCGGGGCTTCCGGCCCCGTGCGTCCGGGCCGATGACGCAATCCCGCTTTGGCGCATGCGCAGAAGGGCTTTCTGGCCAAGTAAGGTCAGCGCATGCGCAGAAGCGGCTTTGACCCTCAGGGGCGGGGCTTCCGGCCCCGTGCGTCCGGGCCGATGACGCAATCCCGCTTTGGCGCATGCGCAGAAGCCTTGCTGGCCGACGGAGGGCGGCGCATGCGCAGAAGCGGCTTTGACCCCCCCTAGGGGCGGGGCTTCCGGCCTCGTGCGTAGGGGCAGAGGACGCATCCGGCCCGGGAAAGGCGGGTTCACTGCCGGCCCGCGCGGCGCGCTGGAGCGGCCGTGGAGGTGCGGAGCCTTCGCCGGTAGCCCGGGAGACTTTCGGGCCGGGACGTGCGGCGGCGCGCTCGGGCTGAAGGGCGGCCGGGGGCCGGCGGGCAGCGGCCCGGTCGGGGGGGATGTGGCGGCCCGGCGCTCGGCCGCGGCAGGGAGCGCCTGGTGCCGGCGGCGGGCGGGCTGAGGCAGGCGGGCGGCCCGGCCCGGCACCGGCGGGGCTGCCGCCGGTTCTCGTCTCCCCGGCAGGGACGGTGGTCAGCGGGCTCCTCACGGGGCTGCCCTTTTCTGGGTGGGTGGTGTTTTGTTTTGGTTTTTTTTTTTTTTTTTTTCTCGGAGCCGCGCCGCTACCTCGGCGAGGAGCGGCGGCGGGGCGGCCCCGGTGCTCGCTTGTGGCGGCGGCGCCCGGGAGAGAGGGGTCGGCCCGCGCCGCCCCGCCGCCCACCCGCCGCCGCCTCCGGGCTGCCCGGGCAGCCGCCGCAGCTCTGCGCGGGGCTTTGTCTTTCCCCCAGCCGCTGGCCTGAGCCGTGGCAGCCGGCTGGGGCTGCCGGCTCCCGCGGGCCGCAGAGAGGCTGCCTCGGGGCCTGCGGTAACGCTGTCGCGGCCGGGGGGGGTGTGTGTGTGTGTGTGTGGCTCAGGAGCCTCTTCCCGCCCCTGCCAGCGGGCCAGAGCAAGAAAAGGCAGCCGGCAGCGGAATCCCCAGCCGTCGCCCCCGACTGCTGCTTTCTCCGCAAGCCTTTTAACTGCCGGGGAGGGCTGGGAGGCAGCAGCAGCTCAGATGTCTGGCTGGTCTTGTGTCGTGACAGTCAGCTCCGGGGCTGGAGCAGCCGAGGGGAAGAGGCCTTTTGGTTTGCTTCCCCGCGAAACCGGGGCCTTTTGTTTTCCCTTTGTCCCTAGGTTCGTCCGGAAGCGTCCGTCGACAAGTCAAGGGGAGCGGAACCGAAGGTCGCTCGAGATGTTACCTCACCACGCGTGCCTCGTGCTTGCGAGTCGGACTGCTGACTACGGAGGGATCCCTTTTGTAGCCGCCGAGGGCCGGCGAGGCTCCGTGTGCCCGCCGCTTCCGAGTGCTGCGCTGCGGCTCGGGCAACGGCCGGGGAGGAACTGTCGGTCCCTGGTGGTAACGCAGCCGGGCCTGCTAGGCGCTTCAAGCAGCGCGTCCGGCCGGGCAGTGTTGTTTTCCGAGGCTGTAAAGGAGCCCGAGGTATAAACCCGCTTGACGTTTCCGTACGGCGGTGCGCTTTGTCGGAGGGCTCGGCCGTACTGACGGAGCTGGCACAGGGTTCCCGCGGGACTCCGGCTTTGCCCGTCTCGTGGAAAGGCTCCAGAGCCTGCTTGGGAAGCCGCTTGACAAGGCACGGCTTTGCCGTGATTTTTACGCCGGAATTCCGACGGTAACGCCGATGCCACGTGTTAGCCTTTCTCCAGCAGCTCTTCAAAGCAGAGTGAGCCTTAAGAATCGGACTGCCTTGTAACGAAATTCGAAACAAAGCGGCGGGGTGAAGCGGCTGGAAGCGTCCTGCCAGTCTGCCGTGGGTATCGCTGCCGTGCGTGTTACCTGCCTGTCTGCCGATCGCTCCTGCCTCTTGTTGTGCCCCGGTAATTCCTCTGGGGAAGGCGTTGGGCTCTGACTGCGGCGCACCCCGACTCCCTCCTGACCCCGGCGAGACGTGATCGGTGTTTGCCTTCCTCCCCTTTCACAGGGCCTCGGCTGTTGTGTGCAGAGAAGCTGTCAGCCTTGTGAGAGAGCACGCCGCCGGCAAGCGCGTCGTGGTGCTTCGGTACCGAGCTGAGACCGCAGGCGTCCGTCTTTTGTTTGCGAAAAGGGATCGCGAGGAAAGGTGCTGACCTCGGAGGGGGAGAGGTGGCGGGGGAACAGGTAGGAGGCAGCTCTTTCAACCGGTTTTAGGCTTAACTCCTGGGTGCCTGAGCACGGTTCTGGGCTTCGGGGGGTTGGCTTTCGGCTTTTCGCCTTCAGCGCCTCCTCCGTCACCGCTGTCGGCGCGCGCTGAGCTGCGGCTCAGGGGACCGCGGCGATACAGGCCGTGTGCGTGCCAGCCGTCCTCAAGGCTAGAGCTGTATTCTGCTTGTTACCCTGATGAAAGCGTTTCTTTTTTTCTAGGGGGCGTTCCCACAAGGCAGCGGTGTGGAGCCGAAGGGGACTGCGATTGGACGGTGACGGAGCCGTTTGGACCGAGTCTTGAAGATCTCTCGGGTTTTTGTCCGAGGAAACTTCGTCTCGAGACGGTCCTATCGCTCGCTGGCAACGTGGTAGGAAACTGCTTTGTTCATCTTGACGGCGCAGTGTGTTGGGAGTGTTAAGATTCCTCGAGAGCTCAGAAGCGAGTAGGTTGTTTCTCTGAGGGAAAGGGGAATAGGCCTGTATCGTTAAAGGAAAGACTCAGAGCGGGTTTTGTTTCTCTTAAGTACAAAGCGCCCCATCTCAAGTGATTGCAAAGTCTGAAACGATGGTTCAAAAGCAGACTTGTGCTGTTTGCAAAGCGTCTGTTGCACTGCTCAAAGACAAAAGGCGCTCACCCGAGAAAGTTTTTGGAAACCGATGTCCGATAGGCACGGGGAAAGAGCTGGAGAGGTTTACGTCTCGTCTGTCGAATTCTGTTCTCTTTCGTGCCCTTCCATTTTACAATAAAAACTTTCGTGACCCCTTTTCCCGTTCAGGCACTGTTGCTAGTGTTTTTATAAGGGGGAAAAAAAAGCGTATGCCTAGTCTCTCGAGTGATTATTATTTTTTATTTTTTTTTTCTTTTTCTCTAGACTAGTCGAATCGAGAATGTTCGCTGTAAGAACTTCATCCACCGGGATGGGAAGCCAGGCAACTTCCGAACGGGCCGTGGGCAGAGTTCCCTTCTTGATGCCGTGCCTATATAATAAACTGTGCAGTCTCGTTAGCTAGACGGGCTGCAGTACCCAATTTTTTTCGCCAGGAGGCAGCACCGCTCCTCCCAGGCGGAGTAAGGGCAGCGCATGCGCAGAAGCGGCTTTGACCCTCAGGGGCGGGGCTTCCGGCCCCGTGCGTCCGGGCCGATGACGCAATCCCGCTTTGGCGCATGCGCAGAAGGGCTTTCTGGCCGAGTAAGGTCAGCGCATGCGCAGAAGCGGCTTCGACCCTCAGGGGCGGGACTTCCGGCCCCGTGCGTCCGGGCCGATGACGCAATCCCGCTTTGGCGCATGCGCAGAAGGGCTTTCTGGCCAAGTAAGGTCAGCGCATGCGCAGAAGCGGCTTTGACCCTCAGGGGCGGGGCTTCCGGCCCCGTGCGTCCGGGCCGATGACGCAATCCCGCTTTGGCGCATGCGCAGAAGCCTTGCTGGCCGACGGAGGGCGGCGCATGCGCAGAAGCGGCTTTGACCCCCCCCTAGGGGCGGGGCTTCCGGCCTCGTGCGTAGGGGCAGAGGACGCATCCGGCCCGGGAAAGGCGGGTTCACTGCCGGCCCGCGCGGCGCGCTGGAGCGGCCGTGGAGGTGCGGAGCCTTCGCCGGTAGCCCGGGAGACTTTCGGGCCGGGACGTGCGGCGGCGCGCTCGGGCTGAAGGGCGGCCGGGGGCCGGCGGGCAGCGGCCCGGTCGGGGGGGATGTGGCGGCCCGGCGCTCGGCCGCGGCAGGGAGCGCCTGGTGCCGGCGGCGGGCGGGCTGAGGCAGGCGGGCGGCCCGGCCCGGCACCGGCGGGGCTGCCGCCGGTTCTCGTCTCCCCGGCAGGGACGGTGGTCAGCGGGCTCCTCACGGGGCTGCCCTTGTCTGGGTGGGTGGTGTTTTGTTTTGGTTTTTTTTTTTTTTTTTTTCTCGGAGCCGCGCCGCTACCTCGGCGAGGAGCGGCGGCGGGGCGGCCCCGGTGCTCGCTTGTGGCGGCGGCGCCCGGGAGAGAGGGGTCGGCCCGCGCTGCCCCGCCGCCCACCCGCCGCCGCCTCCGGGCTGCCCGGGCAGCCGCCGCAGCTCTGCGCGGGGCTTTGTCTTTCCCCCAGCCGCTGGCCTGAGCCGTGGCAGGCGCCTGGGGCTGCCGGCCCCCGCGGGCCGCAGAGAGGCTGCCTCGGGGCCTGCGGTAACGCTGTCGCGGCCGGGGGGGGTGTGTGTGTGTGTGTGTGGCTCAGGAGCCTCTTCCCGCCCCTGCCAGCGGGCCAGAGCAAGAAAAGGCAGCCGGCAGCGGAATCCCCAGCCGTCGCCCCCGACTGCTGCTTTCTCCGCAAGCCTTTTAACTGCCGGGGAGGGCTGGGAGGCAGCAGCAGCTCAGATGTCTGGCTGGTCTTGTGTCGTGACAGTCAGCTCCGGGGCTGGAGCAGCCGAGGGGAAGAGGCCTTTTGGTTTGCTTCCCCGCGAAACCGGGGCCTTTTGTTTTCCCTTTGTCCCTAGGTTCATCCGGAAGCGTCCGTCGACAAGTCAAGGGGAGCGGAACCGAAGGTCGCTCGAGATGTTACCTCACCACGCGTGCCTCGTGCTTGCGAGTCGGACTGCTGACTACGGAGGGATCCCTTTTGTAGCCGCCGAGGGCCGGCGAGGCTCCGTGTGCCCGCCGCTTCCGAGTGCTGCGCTGCGGCTCGGGCAACGGCCGGGGAGGAACTGTCGGTCCCTGGTGGTAACGCAGCCGGGCCTGCTAGGCGCTTCAAGCAGCGCGTCCGGCCGGGCAGTGTTGTTTTCCGAGGCTGTAAAGGAGCCCGAGGTATAAACCCGCTTGACGTTTCCGTACGGCGGTGCGCTTTGTCGGAGGGCTCGGCCGTACTGACGGAGCTGGCACAGGGTTCCCGCGGGACTCCGGCTTTGCCCGTCTCGTGGAAAGGCTCCAGAGCCTGCTTGGGAAGCCGCTTGACAAGGCACGGCTTTGCCGTGATTTTTACGCCGGAATTCCGACGGTAACGCCGATGCCACGTGTTAGCCTTTCTCCAGCAGCTCTTCAAAGCAGAGTGAGCCTTAAGAATCGGACTGCCTTGTAACGAAATTCGAAACAAAGCGGCGGGGTGAAGCGGCTGGAAGCGTCCTGCCAGTCTGCCGTGGGTATCGCTGCCGTGCGTGTTACCTGCCTGTCTGCCGATCGCTCCTGCCTCTTGTTGTGCCCCGGTAATTCCTCTGGGGAAGGCGTTGGGCTCTGACTGCGGCGCACCCCGACTCCCTCCTGACCCCGGCGAGACGTGATCGGTGTTTGCCTTCCTCCCCTTTCACAGGGCCTCGGCTGTTGTGTGCAGAGAAGCTGTCAGCCTTGTGAGAGAGCACGCCGCCGGCAAGCGCGTCGTGGTGCTTCGGTACCGAGCTGAGACCGCAGGCGTCCGTCTTTTGTTTGCGAAAAGGGATCGCGAGGAAAGGTGCTGACCTCGGAGGGGGAGAGGTGGCGGGGGAACAGGTAGGAGGCAGCTCTTTCAACCGGTTTTCGGCTTAACTCCTGGGTTCCTGAGCACGGTTCTGGGCTTCGGGGGGTTGGCTTTCGGCTTTTCGCCTTCAGCGCCTCCTCCGTCACCGCTGTCGGCGCGCGCTGAGCTGCGGCTCGGGGAGGGGACCGCGGCGATACAGGCCGTGTGCGTGCCAGCCGTCCTCAAGGCTAGAGCTGTATTCTGCTTGTTACCCTGATGAAAGCGTTTCTTTTTTTCTAGGGGGCGTTCCCACAAGGCAGTGGTGTGGAGCCGAAGGGGACTGCGATGGAACGGTGACGGAGCCCGTTTGGACCGAGTCTTGAAGATAGATCTCTCTGGTTTTTGTCCGAGGAAACTTCGTCTCGAGACGGTCCTATCGCTCGCTGGCAACGTGGTAGGAAACTGCTTTGTTGATCTTGACGGCGCAGTGTGTTGGGAGTATTAAGATTCCTCGAGAGCTCAGAAGCGAGTAGGTTGTTTCTCTAAGGGAAAGGGGAATAGGCCTGTATCGTTAAAGGAAAGACTCAGAGCGGGTTTTGCTTCTCTTAAGTACAAAGCGCCCCATCTCAAGTGATTGCAAAGTCTGAAACGATGGTTCAAAAGCAGACTTGTGCTGTTTGCAAAGCGTCTGTTGCACTGCTCAAAGACAAAAGGCGCTCACCCGAGAAAGTTTTTGGAAACCGATGTCCGATAGGCACGGGGAAAGAGCTGGAGAGGTTTACGTCTCGTCTGTCGAATTCTGTTCTCTTTCGTGCCCTTCCATTTTACAATAAAAACTTTCGTGACCCCTTTTCCCGTTCAGGCACTGTTGCTAGTGTTTTTATAAGGGGGGAAAAAAAGCGTATGCCTAGTCTCTCGAGTGATTATTATTTTTTATTTTTTTTTCTTTTTCTCTAGACTAGTCGAATCGAGAATGTTCGCTGTAAGAACTTCATCCACCGGGATGGGAAGCCAGGCAACTTCCGAACGGGCCGTGGGCAGAGTTCCCTTCTTGATGCCGTGCCTATATAATAAACTGTGCAGTCTCGTTAGCTAGACGGGCTGCAGTACCCAATTTTTTTCGCCAGGCGGCAGCACCGCGCGTCCCAGGCGGAGTAAGGGCAGCGCATGCGCAGACGCGGCCTGACGCCGAAAGGGCGGGGCTTCCGGCCCCGTGCGTCCGGGCCGATGACGCAATCCCGCTTTGGCGCATGCGCAGAAGGGCTTTCTGGCCAAGTAAGGTCAGCGCATGCGCAGAAGCGGCTTTGACCCTCAGGGGCGGGGCTTCCGGCCCCGTGCGTCCGGGCCGATGACGCAATCCCGCTTTGGCGCATGCGCAGAAGGGCTTTCTGGCCGAGTAAGGTCAGCGCATGCGCAGAAGCGGCTTCGACCCTCAGGGGCGGGACTTCCGGCCCCGTGCGTCCGGGCCGATGACGCAATCCCGCTTTGGCGCATGCGCAGAAGGGCTTTCTGGCCAAGTAAGGTCAGCGCATGCGCAGAAGCGGCTTTGACCCTCAGGGGCGGGGCTTCCGGCCCCGTGCGTCCGGGCCGATGACGCAATCCCGCTTTGGCGCATGCGCAGAAGCCTTGCTGGCCGACGGAGGGCGGCGCATGCGCAGAAGCGGCTTTGACCCCCCCTAGGGGCGGGGCTTCCGGCCTCGTGCGTAGGGGCAGAGGACGCATCCGGCCCGGGAAAGGCGGGTTCACTGCCGGCCCGCGCGGCGCGCTGGAGCGGCCGTGGAGGTGCGGAGCCTTCGCCGGTAGCCCGGGAGACTTTCGGGCCGGGACGTGCGGCGGCGCGCTCGGGCTGAAGGGCGGCCGGGGGCCGGCGGGCAGCGGCCCGGTCGGGGGGGATGTGGCGGCCCGGCGCTCGGCCGCGGCAGGGAGCGCCTGGTGCCGGCGGCGGGCGGGCTGAGGCAGGCGGGCGGCCCGGCCCGGCACCGGCGGGGCTGCCGCCGGTTCTCGTCTCCCCGGCAGGGACGGTGGTCAGCGGGCTCCTCACGGGGCTGCCCTTGTCTGGGTGGGTGGTGTTTTGTTTTGGTTTTTTTTTTTTTTTTTTTCTCGGAGCCGCGCCGCTACCTCGGCGAGGAGCGGCGGCGGGGCGGCCCCGGTGCTCGCTTGTGGCGGCGGCGCCCGGGAGAGAGGGGTCGGCCCGCGCTGCCCCGCCGCCCACCCGCCGCCGCCTCCGGGCTGCCCGGGCAGCCGCCGCAGCTCTGCGCGGGGCTTTGTCTTTCCCCCAGCCGCTGGCCTGAGCCGTGGCAGGCGCCTGGGGCTGCCGGCCCCCGCGGGCCGCAGAGAGGCTGCCTCGGGGCCTGCGGTAACGCTGTCGCGGCCGGGGGGGGTGTGTGTGTGTGTGTGTGGCTCAGGAGCCTCTTCCCGCCCCTGCCAGCGGGCCAGAGCAAGAAAAGGCAGCCGGCAGCGGAATCCCCAGCCGTCGCCCCCGACTGCTGCTTTCTCCGCAAGCCTTTTAACTGCCGGGGAGGGCTGGGAGGCAGCAGCAGCTCAGATGTCTGGCTGGTCTTGTGTCGTGACAGTCAGCTCCGGGGCTGGAGCAGCCGAGGGGAAGAGGCCTTTTGGTTTGCTTCCCCGCGAAACCGGGGCCTTTTGTTTTCCCTTTGTCCCTAGGTTCGTCCGGAAGCGTCCGTCGACAAGTCAAGGGGAGCGGAACCGAAGGTCGCTCGAGATGTTACCTCACCACGCGTGCCTCGTGCTTGCGAGTCGGACTGCTGACTACGGAGGGATCCCTTTTGTAGCCGCCGAGGGCCGGCGAGGCTCCGTGTGCCCGCCGCTTCCGAGTGCTGCGCTGCGGCTCGGGCAACGGCCGGGGAGGAACTGTCGGTCCCTGGTGGTAACGCAGCCGGGCCTGCTAGGCGCTTCAAGCAGCGCGTCCGGCCGGGCAGTGTTGTTTTCCGAGGCTGTAAAGGAGCCCGAGGTATAAACCCGCTTGACGTTTCCGTACGGCGGTGCGCTTTGTCGGAGGGCTCGGCCGTACTGACGGAGCTGGCACAGGGTTCCCGCGGGACTCCGGCTTTGCCCGTCTCGTGGAAAGGCTCCAGAGCCTGCTTGGGAAGCCGCTTGACAAGGCACGGCTTTGCCGTGATTTTTACGCCGGAATTCCGACGGTAACGCCGATGCCACGTGTTAGCCTTTCTCCAGCAGCTCTTCAAAGCAGAGTGAGCCTTAAGAATCGGACTGCCTTGTAACGAAATTCGAAACAAAGCGGCGGGGTGAAGCGGCTGGAAGCGTCCTGCCAGTCTGCCGTGGGTATCGCTGCCGTGCGTGTTACCTGCCTGTCTGCCGATCGCTCCTGCCTCTTGTTGTGCCCCGGTAATTCCTCTGGGGAAGGCGTTGGGCTCTGACTGCGGCGCACCCCGACTCCCTCCTGACCCCGGCGAGACGTGATCGGTGTTTGCCTTCCTCCCCTTTCACAGGGCCTCGGCTGTTGTGTGCAGAGAAGCTGTCAGCCTTGTGAGAGAGCACGCCGCCGGCAAGCGCGTCGTGGTGCTTCGGTACCGAGCTGAGACCGCAGGCGTCCGTCTTTTGTTTGCGAAAAGGGATCGCGAGGAAAGGTGCTGACCTCGGAGGGGGAGAGGTGGCGGGGGAACAGGTAGGAGGCAGCTCTTTCAACCGGTTTTCGGCTTAACTCCTGGGTTCCTGAGCACGGTTCTGGGCTTCGGGGGGTTGGCTTTCGGCTTTTCGCCTTCAGCGCCTCCTCCGTCACCGCTGTCGGCGCGCGCTGAGCTGCGGCTCGGGGAGGGGACCGCGGCGATACAGGCCGTGTGCGTGCCAGCCGTCCTCAAGGCTAGAGCTGTATTCTGCTTGTTACCCTGATGAAAGCGTTTCTTTTTTTCTAGGGGGCGTTCCCACAAGGCAGTGGTGTGGAGCCGAAGGGGACTGCGATGGAACGGTGACGGAGCCCGTTTGGACCGAGTCTTGAAGATAGATCTCTCTGGTTTTTGTCCGAGGAAACTTCGTCTCGAGACGGTCCTATCGCTCGCTGGCAACGTGGTAGGAAACTGCTTTGTTGATCTTGACGGCGCAGTGTGTTGGGAGTATTAAGATTCCTCGAGAGCTCAGAAGCGAGTAGGTTGTTTCTCTAAGGGAAAGGGGAATAGGCCTGTATCGTTAAAGGAAAGACTCAGAGCGGGTTTTGCTTCTCTTAAGTACAAAGCGCCCCATCTCAAGTGATTGCAAAGTCTGAAACGATGGTTCAAAAGCAGACTTGTGCTGTTTGCAAAGCGTCTGTTGCACTGCTCAAAGACAAAAGGCGCTCACCCGAGAAAGTTTTTGGAAACCGATGTCCGATAGGCACGGGGAAAGAGCTGGAGAGGTTTACGTCTCGTCTGTCGAATTCTGTTCTCTTTCGTGCCCTTCCATTTTACAATAAAAACTTTCGTGACCCCTTTTCCCGTTCAGGCACTGTTGCTAGTGTTTTTATAAGGGGGGAAAAAAAGCGTATGCCTAGTCTCTCGAGTGATTATTATTTTTTATTTTTTTTTCTTTTTCTCTAGACTAGTCGAATCGAGAATGTTCGCTGTAAGAACTTCATCCACCGGGATGGGAAGCCAGGCAACTTCCGAACGGGCCGTGGGCAGAGTTCCCTTCTTGATGCCGTGCCTATATAATAAACTGTGCAGTCTCGTTAGCTAGACGGGCTGCAGTACCCAATTTTTTTCGCCAGGCGGCAGCACCGCGCCTCCCAGGCGGAGTAAGGGCAGCGCATGCGCAGACGCGGCCTGACGCCGAAGGGGGCGGGGCTTCCGGCCCCGTGCGTCCGGGCCGATGACGCAATCCCGCTTTGGCGCATGCGCAGAAGGGCTTTCTGGCCAAGTAAGGTCAGCGCATGCGCAGAAGCGGCTTTAACCCTCAGGGGCGGGACTTCCGGCCACGTGCGTCCGGGCCGATGACGCAATCGCGCTTTGGCGCATGCGCAGAAGGGCTTTCTGGCCGAGTAAGGTCAGCGCATGCGCAGAAGCGGCTTCGACCCTCAGGGGCGGGACTTCCGGCCCCGTGCGTCCGGGCCGATGACGCAATCCCGCTTTGGCGCATGCGCAGAAGGGCTTTCTGGCCAAGTAAGGTCAGCGCATGCGCAGAAGCGGCTTTGACCCTCAGGGGCGGGGCTTCCGGCCCCGTGCGTCCGGGCCGATGACGCAATCCCGCTTTGGCGCATGCGCAGAAGGGCTTTCTGGCCAAGTAAGGTCAGCGCATGCGCAGAAGCGGCTTTGACCCTCAGGGGCGGGGCTTCCGGCCCCGTGCGTCCGGGCCGATGACGCAATCCCGCTTTGGCGCATGCGCAGAAGCCTTGCTGGCCGACGGAGGGCGGCGCATGCGCAGAAGCGGCTTTGACCCCCCCTAGGGGCGGGGCTTCCGGCCTCGTGCGTAGGGGCAGAGGACGCATCCGGCCCGGGAAAGGCGGGTTCACTGCCGGCCCGCGCGGCGCGCTGGAGCGGCCGTGGAGGTGCGGAGCCTTCGCCGGTAGCCCGGGAGACTTTCGGGCCGGGACGTGCGGCGGCGCGCTCGGGCTGAAGGGCGGCCGGGGGCCGGCGGGCAGCGGCCCGGTCGGGGGGGATGTGGCGGCCCGGCGCTCGGCCGCGGCAGGGAGCGCCTGGTGCCGGCGGCGGGCGGGCTGAGGCAGGCGGGCGGCCCGGCCCGGCACCGGCGGGGCTGCCGCCGGTTCTCGTCTCCCCGGCAGGGACGGTGGTCAGCGGGCTCCTCACGGGGCTGCCCTTTTCTGGGTGGGTGGTGTTTTGTTTTGGTTTTTTTTTTTTTTTTTTTCTCGGAGCCGCGCCGCTACCTCGGCGAGGAGCGGCGGCGGGGCGGCCCCGGTGCTCGCTTGTGGCGGCGGCGCCCGGGAGAGAGGGGTCGGCCCGCGCCGCCCCGCCGCCCACCCGCCGCCGCCTCCGGGCTGCCCGGGCAGCCGCCGCAGCTCTGCGCGGGGCTTTGTCTTTCCCCCAGCCGCTGGCCTGAGCCGTGGCAGCCGGCTGGGGCTGCCGGCTCCCGCGGGCCGCAGAGAGGCTGCCTCGGGGCCTGCGGTAACGCTGTCGCGGCCGGGGGGGGTGTGTGTGTGTGTGTGTGGCTCAGGAGCCTCTTCCCGCCCCTGCCAGCGGGCCAGAGCAAGAAAAGGCAGCCGGCAGCGGAATCCCCAGCCGTCGCCCCCGACTGCTGCTTTCTCCGCAAGCCTTTTAACTGCCGGGGAGGGCTGGGAGGCAGCAGCAGCTCAGATGTCTGGCTGGTCTTGTGTCGTGACAGTCAGCTCCGGGGCTGGAGCAGCCGAGGGGAAGAGGCCTTTTGGTTTGCTTCCCCGCGAAACCGGGGCCTTTTGTTTTCCCTTTGTCCCTAGGTTCGTCCGGAAGCGTCCGTCGACAAGTCAAGGGGAGCGGAACCGAAGGTCGCTCGAGATGTTACCTCACCCACGCGTGCCTCGTGCTTGCGAGTCGGACTGCTGACTACGGAGGGATCCCTTTTGTAGCCGCCGAGGGCCGGCGAGGCTCCGTGTGCCCGCCGCTTCCGAGTGCTGCGCTGCGGCTCGGGCAACGGCCGGGGAGGAACTGTCGGTCCCTGGTGGTAACGCAGCCGGGCCTGCTAGGCGCTTCAAGCAGCGCGTCCGGCCGGGCAGTGTTGTTTTCCGAGGCTGTAAAGGAGCCCGAGGTATAAACCCCCGCTTGACGTTTCCGTACGGCGGTGCGCTTTGTCGGAGGGCTCGGCCGTACTGACGGAGCTGGCACAGGGTTCCCGCGGGACTCCGGCTTTGCCCGTCTCGTGGAAAGGCTCCAGAGCCTGCTTGGGAAGCCGCTTGACAAGGCACGGCTTTGCCGTGATTTTTACGCCGGAATTCCGACGGTATCGCCGATGCCACGTGTTAGCCTTTCTCCAGCAGCTCTTCAAAGCAGAGTGAGCCTTAAGAATCGGACTGCCTTGTAACGAAATTCGAAACAAAGCGGCGGGGTGAAGCGGCTGGAAGCGTCCTGCCAGTCTGCCGTGGGTATCGCTGCCGTGCGTGTTACCTGCCTGTCTGCCGATCGCTCCTGCCTCTTGTTGTGCCCCGGTAATTCCTCTGGGGAAGGCGTTGGGCTCTGACTGCGGCGCACCCCGACTCCCTCCTGACCCCGGCGAGACGTGATCGGTGTTTGCCTTCCTCCCCTTTCACAGGGCCTCGGCTGTTGTGTGCAGAGAAGCTGTCCAGCCTTGTGAGAGAGCACGCCGCCGGCAAGCCGCGTCGTGGTGCTTCGGTACCGAGCTGAGACCGCAGGCGTCCGTCTTTTGTTTGCGAAAAGGGATCGCGAGGAAAGGTGCTGACCTCGGAGGGGGAGAGGTGGCGGGGGAACAGGTAGGAGGCAGCTCTTTCAACCGGTTTTCGGCTTAACTCTGGGTGCCTGAGCACGGTTCTGGGCTTCGGGGGGTTGGCTTTCGGCTTTTCGCCTTCAGCGCGTCCTCCGTCACCGCTGTCGGCGCGCGCTGAGCTGCGGCTCAGGGGGACCGCGGCGATACAGGCCGTGTGCGTGCCAGCCGTCCTCTAGAGCTGTATTCTGCTTGTTACCCTGATGAAAGCGTTTCTTTTTTTCTAGGGGGCGTTCCCACAAGGCAGTGGTGTGGAGCCGAAGGGGACTGCGATTGGACGGTGACGGAGCCGTTTGGACCGAGTCTTGAAGATCTCTCGGGTTTTTGTCCGAGGAAACTTCGTCTCGAGACGGTCCTATCGCTCGCTGGCAACGTGGTAGGAAACTGCTTTGTTGATCTTGACGGCGCAGTGTGTTGGGAGTATTAAGATTCCTCGAGAGCTCAGAAGCGAGTAGGTTGTTTCTCTAAGGGAAAGGGGAATAGGCCTGTATCGTTAAAGGAAAGACTCAGAGCGGGTTTTGCTTCTCTTAAGTACAAAGCGCCCCATCTCAAGTGATTGCAAAGTCTGAAACGATGGTTCAAAAGCAGACTTGTGCTGTTTGCAAAGCGTCTGTTGCACTGCTCAAAGACAAAAGGCGCTCACCCGAGAAAGTTTTTGGAAACCGATGTCCGATAGGCACGGGGAAAGAGCTGGAGAGGTTTACGTCTCGTCTGTCGAATTCTGTTCTCTTTCGTGCCCTTCCATTTTACAATAAAAACTTTCGTGACCCCTTTTCCCGTTCAGGCACTGTTGCTAGTGTTTTTATAAGGGGGGAAAAAAAGCGTATGCCTAGTCTCTCGAGTGATTATTATTTTTTATTTTTTTTTCTTTTTCTCTAGACTAGTCGAATCGAGAATGTTCGCTGTAAGAACTTCATCCACCGGGATGGGAAGCCAGGCAACTTCCGAACGGGCCGTGGGCAGAGTTCCCTTCTTGATGCCGTGCCTATATAATAAACTGTGCAGTCTCGTTAGCTAGACGGGCTGCAGTACCCAATTTTTTTCGCCAGGCGGCAGCACCGCGCGTCCCAGGCGGAGTAAGGGCAGCGCATGCGCAGACGCGGCCTGACGCCGAAGGGGGCGGGGCTTCCGGCCCCGTGCGTCCGGGCCGATGACGCAATCCCGCTTTGGCGCATGCGCAGAAGGGCTTTCTGGGCAAGTAAGGTCAGCGCATGCGCAGAAGCGGCTTTAACCCTCAGGGGCGGGACTTCCGGCCACGTGCGTCCGGGCCGATGACGCAATCGCGCTTTGGCGCATGCGCAGAAGGGCTTTCTGGCCGAGTAAGGTCAGCGCATGCGCAGAAGCGGCTTTGACCCTCAGGGGCGGGGCTTCCGGCCCCGTGCGTCCGGGCCGATGACGCAATCCCGCTTTGGCGCATGCGCAGAAGGGCTTTCTGGCCAAGTAAGGTCAGCGCATGCGCAGTAGCGGCTTTGACCCTCAGGGGCGGGACTTCCGGCCCCGTGCGTCCGGGCCGATGACGCAATCCCGCTTTGGCGCATGCGCAGAAGGGCTTTCTGGCCAAGTAAGGTCAGCGCATGCGCAGAAGCGGCTTTGACCCTCAGGGGCGGGGCTTCCGGCCCCGTGCGTCCGGGCCGATGACGCAATCCCGCTTTGGCGCATGCGCAGAAGCCTTGCTGGCCGACGGAGGGCGGCGCATGCGCAGAAGCGGCTTTGACCCCCCCTAGGGGCGGGGCTTCCGGCCTCGTGCGTAGGGGCAGAGGACGCATCCGGCCCGGGAAAGGCGGGTTCACTGCCGGCCCGCGCGGCGCGCTGGAGCGGCCGTGGAGGTGCGGAGCCTTCGCCGGTAGCCCGGGAGACTTTCGGGCCGGGACGTGCGGCGGCGCGCTCGGGCTGAAGGGCGGCCGGGGGCCGGCGGGCAGCGGCCCGGTCGGGGGGGATGTGGCGGCCCGGCGCTCGGCCGCGGCAGGGAGCGCCTGGTGCCGGCGGCGGGCGGGCTGAGGCAGGCGGGCGGCCCGGCCCGGCACCGGCGGGGCTGCCGCCGGTTCTCGTCTCCCCGGCAGGGACGGTGGTCAGCGGGCTCCTCACGGGGCTGCCCTTGTCTGGGTGGGTGGTGTTTTGTTTTGGTTTTTTTTTTTTTTTTTTTCTCGGAGCCGCGCCGCTACCTCGGCGAGGAGCGGCGGCGGGGCGGCCCCGGTGCTCGCTTGTGGCGGCGGCGCCCGGGAGAGAGGGGTCGGCCCGCGCTGCCCCGCCGCCCACCCGCCGCCGCCTCCGGGCTGCCCGGGCAGCCGCCGCAGCTCTGCGCGGGGCTTTGTCTTTCCCCCAGCCGCTGGCCTGAGCCGTGGCAGGCGCCTGGGGCTGCCGGCCCCCGCGGGCCGCAGAGAGGCTGCCTCGGGGCCTGCGGTAACGCTGTCGCGGCCGGGGGGGGTGTGTGTGTGTGTGTGTGGCTCAGGAGCCTCTTCCCGCCCCTGCCAGCGGGCCAGAGCAAGAAAAGGCAGCCGGCAGCGGAATCCCCAGCCGTCGCCCCCGACTGCTGCTTTCTCCGCAAGCCTTTTAACTGCCGGGGAGGGCTGGGAGGCAGCAGCAGCTCAGATGTCTGGCTGGTCTTGTGTCGTGACAGTCAGCTCCGGGGCTGGAGCAGCCGAGGGGAAGAGGCCTTTTGGTTTGCTTCCCCGCGAAACCGGGGCCTTTTGTTTTCCCTTTGTCCCTAGGTTCGTCCGGAAGCGTCCGTCGACAAGTCAAGGGGAGCGGAACCGAAGGTCGCTCGAGATGTTACCTCACCACGCGTGCCTCGTGCTTGCGAGTCGGACTGCTGACTACGGAGGGATCCCTTTTGTAGCCGCCGAGGGCCGGCGAGGCTCCGTGTGCCCGCCGCTTCCGAGTGCTGCGCTGCGGCTCGGGCAACGGCCGGGGAGGAACTGTCGGTCCCTGGTGGTAACGCAGCCGGGCCTGCTAGGCGCTTCAAGCAGCGCGTCCGGCCGGGCAGTGTTGTTTTCCGAGGCTGTAAAGGAGCCCGAGGTATAAACCCGCTTGACGTTTCCGTACGGCGGTGCGCTTTGTCGGAGGGCTCGGCCGTACTGACGGAGCTGGCACAGGGTTCCCGCGGGACTCCGGCTTTGCCCGTCTCGTGGAAAGGCTCCAGAGCCTGCTTGGGAAGCCGCTTGACAAGGCACGGCTTTGCCGTGATTTTTACGCCGGAATTCCGACGGTAACGCCGATGCCACGTGTTAGCCTTTCTCCAGCAGCTCTTCAAAGCAGAGTGAGCCTTAAGAATCGGACTGCCTTGTAACGAAATTCGAAACAAAGCGGCGGGGTGAAGCGGCTGGAAGCGTCCTGCCAGTCTGCCGTGGGTATCGCTGCCGTGCGTGTTACCTGCCTGTCTGCCGATCGCTCCTGCCTCTTGTTGTGCCCCGGTAATTCCTCTGGGGAAGGCGTTGGGCTCTGACTGCGGCGCACCCCGACTCCCTCCTGACCCCGGCGAGACGTGATCGGTGTTTGCCTTCCTCCCCTTTCACAGGGCCTCGGCTGTTGTGTGCAGAGAAGCTGTCAGCCTTGTGAGAGAGCACGCCGCCGGCAAGCGCGTCGTGGTGCTTCGGTACCGAGCTGAGACCGCAGGCGTCCGTCTTTTGTTTGCGAAAAGGGATCGCGAGGAAAGGTGCTGACCTCGGAGGGGGAGAGGTGGCGGGGGAACAGGTAGGAGGCAGCTCTTTCAACCGGTTTTCGGCTTAACTCCTGGGTGCCTGAGCACGGTTCTGGGCTTCGGGGGGTTGGCTTTCGGCTTTTCGCCTTCAGCGCGTCCTCCGTCACCGCTGTCGGCGCGCGCTGAGCTGCGGCTCAGGGGACCGCGGCGATACAGGCCGTGTGCGTGCCAGCCGTCCTCAAGGCTAGAGCTGTATTCTGCTTGTTACCCTGATGAAAGCGTTTCTTTTTTTCTAGGGGGCGTTCCCACAAGGCAGTGGTGTGGAGCCGAAGGGGACTGCGATTGGACGGTGACGGAGCCGTTTGGACCGAGTCTTGAAGATCTCTCGGGTTTTTGTCCGAGGAAACTTCGTCTCGAGACGGTCCTATCGCTCGCTGGCAACGTGGTAGGAAACTGCTTTGTTGATCTTGACGGCGCAGTGTGTTGGGAGTATTAAGATTCCTCGAGAGCTCAGAAGCGAGTAGGTTGTTTCTCTAAGGGAAAGGGGAATAGGCCTGTATCGTTAAAGGAAAGACTCAGAGCGGGTTTTGCTTCTCTTAAGTACAAAGCGCCCCATCTCAAGTGATTGCAAAGTCTGAAACGATGGTTCAAAAGCAGACTTGTGCTGTTTGCAAAGCGTCTGTTGCACTGCTCAAAGACAAAAGGCGCTCACCCGAGAAAGTTTTTGGAAACCGATGTCCGATAGGCACGGGGAAAGAGCTGGAGAGGTTTACGTCTCGTCTGTCGAATTCTGTTCTCTTTCGTGCCCTTCCATTTTACAATAAAAACTTTCGTGACCCCTTTTCCCGTTCAGGCACTGTTGCTAGTGTTTTTATAAGGGGGGAAAAAAAGCGTATGCCTAGTCTCTCGAGTGATTATTATTTTTTATTTTTTTTTCTTTTTCTCTAGACTAGTCGAATCGAGAATGTTCGCTGTAAGAACTTCATCCACCGGGATGGGAAGCCAGGCAACTTCCGAACGGGCCGTGGGCAGAGTTCCCTTCTTGATGCCGTGCCTATATAATAAACTGTGCAGTCTCGTTAGCTAGACGGGCTGCAGTACCCAATTTTTTTCGCCAGGCGGCAGCACCGCGCCTCCCAGGCGGAGTAAGGGCAGCGCATGCGCAGACGCGGCCTGACGCCGAAGGGGGCGGGGCTTCCGGCCCCGTGCGTCCGGGCCGATGACGCAATCCCGCTTTGGCGCATGCGCAGAAGGGCTTTCTGGCCAAGTAAGGTCAGCGCATGCGCAGAAGCGGCTTTAACCCTCAGGGGCGGGACTTCCGGCCACGTGCGTCCGGGCCGATGACGCAATCGCGCTTTGGCGCATGCGCAGAAGGGCTTTCTGGCCGAGTAAGGTCAGCGCATGCGCAGAAGCGGCTTCGACCCTCAGGGGCGGGACTTCCGGCCCCGTGCGTCCGGGCCGATGACGCAATCCCGCTTTGGCGCATGCGCAGAAGGGCTTTCTGGCCAAGTAAGGTCAGCGCATGCGCAGAAGCGGCTTTGACCCTCAGGGGCGGGGCTTCCGGCCCCGTGCGTCCGGGCCGATGACGCAATCCCGCTTTGGCGCATGCGCAGAAGGGCTTTCTGGCCAAGTAAGGTCAGCGCATGCGCAGAAGCGGCTTTGACCCTCAGGGGCGGGGCTTCCGGCCCCGTGCGTCCGGGCCGATGACGCAATCCCGCTTTGGCGCATGCGCAGAAGCCTTGCTGGCCGACGGAGGGCGGCGCATGCGCAGAAGCGGCTTTGACCCCCCCTAGGGGCGGGGCTTCCGGCCTCGTGCGTAGGGGCAGAGGACGCATCCGGCCCGGGAAAGGCGGGTTCACTGCCGGCCCGCGCGGCGCGCTGGAGCGGCCGTGGAGGTGCGGAGCCTTCGCCGGTAGCCCGGGAGACTTTCGGGCCGGGACGTGCGGCGGCGCGCTCGGGCTGAAGGGCGGCCGGGGGCCGGCGGGCAGCGGCCCGGTCGGGGGGGATGTGGCGGCCCGGCGCTCGGCCGCGGCAGGGAGCGCCTGGTGCCGGCGGCGGGCGGGCTGAGGCAGGCGGGCGGCCCGGCCCGGCACCGGCGGGGCTGCCGCCGGTTCTCGTCTCCCCGGCAGGGACGGTGGTCAGCGGGCTCCTCACGGGGCTGCCCTTTTCTGGGTGGGTGGTGTTTTGTTTTGGTTTTTTTTTTTTTTTTTTTCTCGGAGCCGCGCCGCTACCTCGGCGAGGAGCGGCGGCGGGGCGGCCCCGGTGCTCGCTTGTGGCGGCGGCGCCCGGGAGAGAGGGGTCGGCCCGCGCCGCCCCGCCGCCCACCCGCCGCCGCCTCCGGGCTGCCCGGGCAGCCGCCGCAGCTCTGCGCGGGGCTTTGTCTTTCCCCCAGCCGCTGGCCTGAGCCGTGGCAGCCGGCTGGGGCTGCCGGCTCCCGCGGGCCGCAGAGAGGCTGCCTCGGGGCCTGCGGTAACGCTGTCGCGGCCGGGGGGGGTGTGTGTGTGTGTGTGTGGCTCAGGAGCCTCTTCCCGCCCCTGCCAGCGGGCCAGAGCAAGAAAAGGCAGCCGGCAGCGGAATCCCCAGCCGTCGCCCCCGACTGCTGCTTTCTCCGCAAGCCTTTTAACTGCCGGGGAGGGCTGGGAGGCAGCAGCAGCTCAGATGTCTGGCTGGTCTTGTGTCGTGACAGTCAGCTCCGGGGCTGGAGCAGCCGAGGGGAAGAGGCCTTTTGGTTTGCTTCCCCGCGAAACCGGGGCCTTTTGTTTTCCCTTTGTCCCTAGGTTCGTCCGGAAGCGTCCGTCGACAAGTCAAGGGGAGCGGAACCGAAGGTCGCTCGAGATGTTACCTCACCACGCGTGCCTCGTGCTTGCGAGTCGGACTGCTGACTACGGAGGGATCCCTTTTGTAGCCGCCGAGGGCCGGCGAGGCTCCGTGTGCCCGCCGCTTCCGAGTGCTGCGCTGCGGCTCGGGCAACGGCCGGGGAGGAACTGTCGGTCCCTGGTGGTAACGCAGCCGGGCCTGCTAGGCGCTTCAAGCAGCGCGTCCGGCCGGGCAGTGTTGTTTTCCGAGGCTGTAAAGGAGCCCGAGGTATAAACCCGCTTGACGTTTCCGTACGGCGGTGCGCTTTGTCGGAGGGCTCGGCCGTACTGACGGAGCTGGCACAGGGTTCCCGCGGGACTCCGGCTTTGCCCGTCTCGTGGAAAGGCTCCAGAGCCTGCTTGGGAAGCCGCTTGACAAGGCACGGCTTTGCCGTGATTTTTACGCCGGAATTCCGACGGTAACGCCGATGCCACGTGTTAGCCTTTCTCCAGCAGCTCTTCAAAGCAGAGTGAGCCTTAAGAATCGGACTGCCTTGTAACGAAATTCGAAACAAAGCGGCGGGGTGAAGCGGCTGGAAGCGTCCTGCCAGTCTGCCGTGGGTATCGCTGCCGTGCGTGTTACCTGCCTGTCTGCCGATCGCTCCTGCCTCTTGTTGTGCCCCGGTAATTCCTCTGGGGAAGGCGTTGGGCTCTGACTGCGGCGCACCCCGACTCCCTCCTGACCCCGGCGAGACGTGATCGGTGTTTGCCTTCCTCCCCTTTCACAGGGCCTCGGCTGTTGTGTGCAGAGAAGCTGTCAGCCTTGTGAGAGAGCACGCCGCCGGCAAGCGCGTCGTGGTGCTTCGGTACCGAGCTGAGACCGCAGGCGTCCGTCTTTTGTTTGCGAAAAGGGATCGCGAGGAAAGGTGCTGACCTCGGAGGGGGAGAGGTGGCGGGGGAACAGGTAGGAGGCAGCTCTTTCAACCGGTTTTCGGCTTAACTCCTGGGTGCCTGAGCACGGTTCTGGGCTTCGGGGGGTTGGCTTTCGGCTTTTCGCCTTCAGCGCGTCCTCCGTCACCGCTGTCGGCGCGCGCTGAGCTGCGGCTCAGGGGACCGCGGCGATACAGGCCGTGTGCGTGCCAGCCGTCCTCAAGGCTAGAGCTGTATTCTGCTTGTTACCCTGATGAAAGCGTTTCTTTTTTTCTAGGGGGCGTTCCCACAAGGCAGTGGTGTGGAGCCGAAGGGGACTGCGATTGGACGGTGACGGAGCCGTTTGGACCGAGTCTTGAAGATCTCTCGGGTTTTTGTCCGAGGAAACTTCGTCTCGAGACGGTCCTATCGCTCGCTGGCAACGTGGTAGGAAACTGCTTTGTTGATCTTGACGGCGCAGTGTGTTGGGAGTATTAAGATTCCTCGAGAGCTCAGAAGCGAGTAGGTTGTTTCTCTAAGGGAAAGGGGAATAGGCCTGTATCGTTAAAGGAAAGACTCAGAGCGGGTTTTGCTTCTCTTAAGTACAAAGCGCCCCATCTCAAGTGATTGCAAAGTCTGAAACGATGGTTCAAAAGCAGACTTGTGCTGTTTGCAAAGCGTCTGTTGCACTGCTCAAAGACAAAAGGCGCTCACCCGAGAAAGTTTTTGGAAACCGATGTCCGATAGGCACGGGGAAAGAGCTGGAGAGGTTTACGTCTCGTCTGTCGAATTCTGTTCTCTTTCGTGCCCTTCCATTTTACAATAAAAACTTTCGTGACCCCTTTTCCCGTTCAGGCACTGTTGCTAGTGTTTTTATAAGGGGGGAAAAAAAGCGTATGCCTAGTCTCTCGAGTGATTATTATTTTTTATTTTTTTTTCTTTTTCTCTAGACTAGTCGAATCGAGAATGTTCGCTGTAAGAACTTCATCCACCGGGATGGGAAGCCAGGCAACTTCCGAACGGGCCGTGGGCAGAGTTCCCTTCTTGATGCCGTGCCTATATAATAAACTGTGCAGTCTCGTTAGCTAGACGGGCTGCAGTACCCAATTTTTTTCGCCAGGCGGCAGCACCGCGCGTCCCAGGCGGAGTAAGGGCAGCGCATGCGCAGACGCGGCCTGACGCCGAAGGGGGCGGGGCTTCCGGCCCCGTGCGTCCGGGCCGATGACGCAATCCCGCTTTGGCGCATGCGCAGAAGGGCTTTCTGGGCAAGTAAGGTCAGCGCATGCGCAGAAGCGGCTTTAACCCTCAGGGGCGGGACTTCCGGCCACGTGCGTCCGGGCCGATGACGCAATCGCGCTTTGGCGCATGCGCAGAAGGGCTTTCTGGCCGAGTAAGGTCAGCGCATGCGCAGAAGCGGCTTTGACCCTCAGGGGCGGGGCTTCCGGCCCCGTGCGTCCGGGCCGATGACGCAATCCCGCTTTGGCGCATGCGCAGAAGGGCTTTCTGGCCAAGTAAGGTCAGCGCATGCGCAGTAGCGGCTTTGACCCTCAGGGGCGGGACTTCCGGCCCCGTGCGTCCGGGCCGATGACGCAATCCCGCTTTGGCGCATGCGCAGAAGGGCTTTCTGGCCAAGTAAGGTCAGCGCATGCGCAGAAGCGGCTTTGACCCTCAGGGGCGGGGCTTCCGGCCCCGTGCGTCCGGGCCGATGACGCAATCCCGCTTTGGCGCATGCGCAGAAGCCTTGCTGGCCGACGGAGGGCGGCGCATGCGCAGAAGCGGCTTTGACCCCCCCTAGGGGCGGGGCTTCCGGCCTCGTGCGTAGGGGCAGAGGACGCATCCGGCCCGGGAAAGGCGGGTTCACTGCCGGCCCGCGCGGCGCGCTGGAGCGGCCGTGGAGGTGCGGAGCCTTCGCCGGTAGCCCGGGAGACTTTCGGGCCGGGACGTGCGGCGGCGCGCTCGGGCTGAAGGGCGGCCGGGGGCCGGCGGGCAGCGGCCCGGTCGGGGGGGATGTGGCGGCCCGGCGCTCGGCCGCGGCAGGGAGCGCCTGGTGCCGGCGGCGGGCGGGCTGAGGCAGGCGGGCGGCCCGGCCCGGCACCGGCGGGGCTGCCGCCGGTTCTCGTCTCCCCGGCAGGGACGGTGGTCAGCGGGCTCCTCACGGGGCTGCCCTTGTCTGGGTGGGTGGTGTTTTGTTTTGGTTTTTTTTTTTTTTTTTTTCTCGGAGCCGCGCCGCTACCTCGGCGAGGAGCGGCGGCGGGGCGGCCCCGGTGCTCGCTTGTGGCGGCGGCGCCCGGGAGAGAGGGGTCGGCCCGCGCTGCCCCGCCGCCCACCCGCCGCCGCCTCCGGGCTGCCCGGGCAGCCGCCGCAGCTCTGCGCGGGGCTTTGTCTTTCCCCCAGCCGCTGGCCTGAGCCGTGGCAGGCGCCTGGGGCTGCCGGCCCCCGCGGGCCGCAGAGAGGCTGCCTCGGGGCCTGCGGTAACGCTGTCGCGGCCGGGGGGGGTGTGTGTGTGTGTGTGTGGCTCAGGAGCCTCTTCCCGCCCCTGCCAGCGGGCCAGAGCAAGAAAAGGCAGCCGGCAGCGGAATCCCCAGCCGTCGCCCCCGACTGCTGCTTTCTCCGCAAGCCTTTTAACTGCCGGGGAGGGCTGGGAGGCAGCAGCAGCTCAGATGTCTGGCTGGTCTTGTGTCGTGACAGTCAGCTCCGGGGCTGGAGCAGCCGAGGGGAAGAGGCCTTTTGGTTTGCTTCCCCGCGAAACCGGGGCCTTTTGTTTTCCCTTTGTCCCTAGGTTCGTCCGGAAGCGTCCGTCGACAAGTCAAGGGGAGCGGAACCGAAGGTCGCTCGAGATGTTACCTCACCACGCGTGCCTCGTGCTTGCGAGTCGGACTGCTGACTACGGAGGGATCCCTTTTGTAGCCGCCGAGGGCCGGCGAGGCTCCGTGTGCCCGCCGCTTCCGAGTGCTGCGCTGCGGCTCGGGCAACGGCCGGGGAGGAACTGTCGGTCCCTGGTGGTAACGCAGCCGGGCCTGCTAGGCGCTTCAAGCAGCGCGTCCGGCCGGGCAGTGTTGTTTTCCGAGGCTGTAAAGGAGCCCGAGGTATAAACCCGCTTGACGTTTCCGTACGGCGGTGCGCTTTGTCGGAGGGCTCGGCCGTACTGACGGAGCTGGCACAGGGTTCCCGCGGGACTCCGGCTTTGCCCGTCTCGTGGAAAGGCTCCAGAGCCTGCTTGGGAAGCCGCTTGACAAGGCACGGCTTTGCCGTGATTTTTACGCCGGAATTCCGACGGTAACGCCGATGCCACGTGTTAGCCTTTCTCCAGCAGCTCTTCAAAGCAGAGTGAGCCTTAAGAATCGGACTGCCTTGTAACGAAATTCGAAACAAAGCGGCGGGGTGAAGCGGCTGGAAGCGTCCTGCCAGTCTGCCGTGGGTATCGCTGCCGTGCGTGTTACCTGCCTGTCTGCCGATCGCTCCTGCCTCTTGTTGTGCCCCGGTAATTCCTCTGGGGAAGGCGTTGGGCTCTGACTGCGGCGCACCCCGACTCCCTCCTGACCCCGGCGAGACGTGATCGGTGTTTGCCTTCCTCCCCTTTCACAGGGCCTCGGCTGTTGTGTGCAGAGAAGCTGTCAGCCTTGTGAGAGAGCACGCCGCCGGCAAGCGCGTCGTGGTGCTTCGGTACCGAGCTGAGACCGCAGGCGTCCGTCTTTTGTTTGCGAAAAGGGATCGCGAGGAAAGGTGCTGACCTCGGAGGGGGAGAGGTGGCGGGGGAACAGGTAGGAGGCAGCTCTTTCAACCGGTTTTCGGCTTAACTCCTGGGTGCCTGAGCACGGTTCTGGGCTTCGGGGGGTTGGCTTTCGGCTTTTCGCCTTCAGCGCGTCCTCCGTCACCGCTGTCGGCGCGCGCTGAGCTGCGGCTCAGGGGACCGCGGCGATACAGGCCGTGTGCGTGCCAGCCGTCCTCAAGGCTAGAGCTGTATTCTGCTTGTTACCCTGATGAAAGCGTTTCTTTTTTTCTAGGGGGCGTTCCCACAAGGCAGTGGTGTGGAGCCGAAGGGGACTGCGATTGGACGGTGACGGAGCCGTTTGGACCGAGTCTTGAAGATCTCTCGGGTTTTTGTCCGAGGAAACTTCGTCTCGAGACGGTCCTATCGCTCGCTGGCAACGTGGTAGGAAACTGCTTTGTTGATCTTGACGGCGCAGTGTGTTGGGAGTATTAAGATTCCTCGAGAGCTCAGAAGCGAGTAGGTTGTTTCTCTAAGGGAAAGGGGAATAGGCCTGTATCGTTAAAGGAAAGACTCAGAGCGGGTTTTGCTTCTCTTAAGTACAAAGCGCCCCATCTCAAGTGATTGCAAAGTCTGAAACGATGGTTCAAAAGCAGACTTGTGCTGTTTGCAAAGCGTCTGTTGCACTGCTCAAAGACAAAAGGCGCTCACCCGAGAAAGTTTTTGGAAACCGATGTCCGATAGGCACGGGGAAAGAGCTGGAGAGGTTTACGTCTCGTCTGTCGAATTCTGTTCTCTTTCGTGCCCTTCCATTTTACAATAAAAACTTTCGTGACCCCTTTTCCCGTTCAGGCACTGTTGCTAGTGTTTTTATAAGGGGGGAAAAAAAGCGTATGCCTAGTCTCTCGAGTGATTATTATTTTTTATTTTTTTTTCTTTTTCTCTAGACTAGTCGAATCGAGAATGTTCGCTGTAAGAACTTCATCCACCGGGATGGGAAGCCAGGCAACTTCCGAACGGGCCGTGGGCAGAGTTCCCTTCTTGATGCCGTGCCTATATAATAAACTGTGCAGTCTCGTTAGCTAGACGGGCTGCAGTACCCAATTTTTTTCGCCAGGCGGCAGCACCGCGCGTCCCAGGCGGAGTAAGGGCAGCGCATGCGCAGACGCGGCCTGACGCCGAAGGGGGCGGGGCTTCCGGCCCCGTGCGTCCGGGCCGATGACGCAATCCCGCTTTGGCGCATGCGCAGAAGGGCTTTCTGGGCAAGTAAGGTCAGCGCATGCGCAGAAGCGGCTTTAACCCTCAGGGGCGGGACTTCCGGCCACGTGCGTCCGGGCCGATGACGCAATCGCGCTTTGGCGCATGCGCAGAAGGGCTTTCTGGCCGAGTAAGGTCAGCGCATGCGCAGAAGCGGCTTTGACCCTCAGGGGCGGGGCTTCCGGCCCCGTGCGTCCGGGCCGATGACGCAATCCCGCTTTGGCGCATGCGCAGAAGGGCTTTCTGGCCAAGTAAGGTCAGCGCATGCGCAGTAGCGGCTTTGACCCTCAGGGGCGGGACTTCCGGCCACGTGCGTCCGGGCCGATGACGCAATCGCGCTTTGGCGCATGCGCAGAAGGGCTTTCTGGCCAAGTAAGGTCAGCGCATGCGCAGAAGCGGCTTTGACCCTCAGGGGCGGGGCTTCCGGCCCCGTGCGTCCGGGCCGATGACGCAATCCCGCTTTGGCGCATGCGCAGAAGCCTTGCTGGCCGACGGAGGGCGGCGCATGCGCAGAAGCGGCTTTGACCCCCCCTAGGGGCGGGGCTTCCGGCCTCGTGCGTAGGGGCAGAGGACGCATCCGGCCCGGGAAAGGCGGGTTCACTGCCGGCCCGCGCGGCGCGCTGGAGCGGCCGTGGAGGTGCGGAGCCTTCGCCGGTAGCCCGGGAGACTTTCGGGCCGGGACGTGCGGCGGCGCGCTCGGGCTGAAGGGCGGCCGGGGGCCGGCGGGCAGCGGCCCGGTCGGGGGGGATGTGGCGGCCCGGCGCTCGGCCGCGGCAGGGAGCGCCTGGTGCCGGCGGCGGGCGGGCTGAGGCAGGCGGGCGGCCCGGCCCGGCACCGGCGGGGCTGCCGCCGGTTCTCGTCTCCCCGGCAGGGACGGTGGTCAGCGGGCTCCTCACGGGGCTGCCCTTGTCTGGGTGGGTGGTGTTTTGTTTTGGTTTTTTTTTTTTTTTTTTTCTCGGAGCCGCGCCGCTACCTCGGCGAGGAGCGGCGGCGGGGCGGCCCCGGTGCTCGCTTGTGGCGGCGGCGCCCGGGAGAGAGGGGTCGGCCCGCGCCGCCCCGCCGCCCACCCGCCGCCGCCTCCGGGCTGCCCGGGCAGCCGCCGCAGCTCTGCGCGGGGCTTTGTCTTTCCCCCAGCCGCTGGCCTGAGCCGTGGCAGGCGCCTGGGGCTGCCGGCCCCCGCGGGCCGCAGAGAGGCTGCCTCGGGGCCTGCGGTAACGCTGTCGCGGCCGGGGGGGGTGTGTGTGTGTGTGTGTGGCTCAGGAGCCTCTTCCCGCCCCTGCCAGCGGGCCAGAGCAAGAAAAGGCAGCCGGCAGCGGAATCCCCAGCCGTCGCCCCCGACTGCTGCTTTCTCCGCAAGCCTTTTAACTGCCGGGGAGGGCTGGGAGGCAGCAGCAGCTCAGATGTCTGGCTGGTCTTGTGTCGTGACAGTCAGCTCCGGGGCTGGAGCAGCCGAGGGGAAGAGGCCTTTTGGTTTGCTTCCCCGCGAAACCGGGGCCTTTTGTTTTCCCTTTGTCCCTAGGTTCGTCCGGAAGCGTCCGTCGACAAGTCAAGGGGAGCGGAACCGAAGGTCGCTCGAGATGTTACCTCACCACGCGTGCCTCGTGCTTGCGAGTCGGACTGCTGACTACGGAGGGATCCCTTTTGTAGCCGCCGAGGGCCGGCGAGGCTCCGTGTGCCCGCCGCTTCCGAGTGCTGCGCTGCGGCTCGGGCAACGGCCGGGGAGGAACTGTCGGTCCCTGGTGGTAACGCAGCCGGGCCTGCTAGGCGCTTCAAGCAGCGCGTCCGGCCGGGCAGTGTTGTTTTCCGAGGCTGTAAAGGAGCCCGAGGTATAAACCCGCTTGACGTTTCCGTACGGCGGTGCGCTTTGTCGGAGGGCTCGGCCGTACTGACGGAGCTGGCACAGGGTTCCCGCGGGACTCCGGCTTTGCCCGTCTCGTGGAAAGGCTCCAGAGCCTGCTTGGGAAGCCGCTTGACAAGGCACGGCTTTGCCGTGATTTTTACGCCGGAATTCCGACGGTAGCGCCGATGCCACGTGTTAGCCTTTCTCCAGCAGCTCTTCAAAGCAGAGTGAGCCTTAAGAATCGGACTGCCTTGTAACGAAATTCGAAACAAAGCGGCGGGGTGAAGCGGCTGGAAGCGTCCTGCCAGTCTGCCGTGGGTATCGCTGCCGTGCGTGTTACCTGCCTGTCTGCCGATCGCTCCTGCCTCTTGTTGTGCCCCGGTAATTCCTCTGGGGAAGGCGTTGGGCTCTGACTGCGGCGCACCCCGACTCCCTCCTGACCCCGGCGAGACGTGATCGGTGTTTGCCTTCCTCCCCTTTCACAGGGCCTCGGCTGTTGCGTGCAGAGAAGCTGTCAGCCTTGTGAGAGAGCACGCCGCCGGCAAGCGCGTCGTGGTGCTTCGGTACCGAGCTGAGACCGCAGGCGTCCGTCTTTTGTTTGCGAAAAGGGATCGCGAGGAAAGGTGCTGACCTCGGAGGGGGAGAGGTGGCGGGGGAACAGGTAGGAGGCAGCTCTTTCAACCGGTTTTCGGCTTAACTCCTGGGTGCCTGAGCACGGTTCTGGGCTTCGGGGGGTTGGCTTTCGGCTTTTCGCCTTCAGCGCCTCCTCCGTCACCGCTGTCGGCGCGCGCTGAGCTGCGGCTCGGGGAGGGGACCGCGGCGATACAGGCCGTGTGCGTGCCAGCCGTCCTCAAGGCTAGAGCTGTATTCTGCTTGTTACCCTGATGAAAGCGTTTCTTTTTTTCTAGGGGGCGTTCCCACAAGGCAGTGGTGTGGAGCCGAAGGGGACTGCGATGGAACGGTGACGGAGCCCGTTTGGACCGAGTCTTGAAGATAGATCTCTCTGGTTTTTGTCCGAGGAAACTTCGTCTCGAGACGGTCCTATCGCTCGCTGGCAACGTGGTAGGAAACTGCTTTGTTGATCTTGACGGCGCAGTGTGTTGGGAGTATTAAGATTCCTCGAGAGCTCAGAAGCGAGTAGGTTGTTTCTCTAAGGGAAAGGGGAATAGGCCTGTATCGTTAAAGGAAAGACTCAGAGCGGGTTTTGCTTCTCTTAAGTACAAAGCGCCCCATCTCAAGTGATTGCAAAGTCTGAAACGATGGTTCAAAAGCAGACTTGTGCTGTTTGCAAAGCGTCTGTTGCACTGCTCAAAGACAAAAGGCGCTCACCCGAGAAAGTTTTTGGAAACCGATGTCCGATAGGCACGGGGAAAGAGCTGGAGAGGTTTACGTCTCGTCTGTCGAATTCTGTTCTCTTTCGTGCCCTTCCATTTTACAATAAAAACTTTCGTGACCCCTTTTCCCGTTCAGGCACTGTTGCTAGTGTTTTTATAAGGGGGGAAAAAAAGCGTATGCCTAGTCTCTCGAGTGATTATTATTTTTTATTTTTTTTTCTTTTTCTCTAGACTAGTCGAATCGAGAATGTTCGCTGTAAGAACTTCATCCACCGGGATGGGAAGCCAGGCAACTTCCGAACGGGCCGTGGGCAGAGTTCCCTTCTTGATGCCGTGCCTATATAATAAACTGTGCAGTCTCGTTAGCTAGACGGGCTGCAGTACCCAATTTTTTTCGCCAGGCGGCAGCACCGCGCCTCCCAGGCGGAGTAAGGGCAGCGCATGCGCAGACGCGGCCTGACGCCGAAGGGGGCGGGGCTTCCGGCCCCGTGCGTCCGGGCCGATGACGCAATCCCGCTTTGGCGCATGCGCAGAAGGGCTTTCTGGCCAAGTAAGGTCAGCGCATGCGCAGAAGCGGCTTTAACCCTCAGGGGCGGGACTTCCGGCCACGTGCGTCCGGGCCGATGACGCAATCGCGCTTTGGCGCATGCGCAGAAGGGCTTTCTGGCCGAGTAAGGTCAGCGCATGCGCAGAAGCGGCTTTGACCCTCAGGGGCGGGGCTTCCGGCCCCGTGCGTCCGGGCCGATGACGCAATCCCGCTTTGGCGCATGCGCAGAAGGGCTTTCTGGCCAAGTAAGGTCAGCGCATGCGCAGAAGCGGCTTTGACCCTCAGGGGCGGGGCTTCCGGCCCCGTGCGTCCGGGCCGATGACGCAATCGCGCTTTGGCGCATGCGCAGAAGGGCTTTCTGGCCAAGTAAGGTCAGCGCATGCGCAGAAGCGGCTTTGACCCTCAGGGGCGGGGCTTCCGGCCCCGTGCGTCCGGGCCGATGACGCAATCCCGCTTTGGCGCATGCGCAGAAGCCTTGCTGGCCGACGGAGGGCGGCGCATGCGCAGAAGCGGCTTTGACCCCCCCTAGGGGCGGGGCTTCCGGCCTCGTGCGTAGGGGCAGAGGACGCATCCGGCCCGGGAAAGGCGGGTTCACTGCCGGCCCGCGCGGCGCGCTGGAGCGGCCGTGGAGGTGCGGAGCCTTCGCCGGTAGCCCGGGAGACTTTCGGGCCGGGACGTGCGGCGGCGCGCTCGGGCTGAAGGGCGGCCGGGGGCCGGCGGGCAGCGGCCCGGTCGGGGGGGATGTGGCGGCCCGGCGCTCGGCCGCGGCAGGGAGCGCCTGGTGCCGGCGGCGGGCGGGCTGAGGCAGGCGGGCGGCCCGGCCCGGCACCGGCGGGGCTGCCGCCGGTTCTCGTCTCCCCGGCAGGGACGGTGGTCAGCGGGCTCCTCACGGGGCTGCCCTTTTCTGGGTGGGTGGTGTTTTGTTTTGGTTTTTTTTTTTTTTTTTTTCTCGGAGCCGCGCCGCTACCTCGGCGAGGAGCGGCGGCGGGGCGGCCCCGGTGCTCGCTTGTGGCGGCGGCGCCCGGGAGAGAGGGGTCGGCCCGCGCCGCCCCGCCGCCCACCCGCCGCCGCCTCCGGGCTGCCCGGGCAGCCGCCGCAGCTCTGCGCGGGGCTTTGTCTTTCCCCCAGCCGCTGGCCTGAGCCGTGGCAGCCGGCTGGGGCTGCCGGCTCCCGCGGGCCGCAGAGAGGCTGCCTCGGGGCCTGCGGTAACGCTGTCGCGGCCGGGGGGGGTGTGTGTGTGTGTGTGTGGCTCAGGAGCCTCTTCCCGCCCCTGCCAGCGGGCCAGAGCAAGAAAAGGCAGCCGGCAGCGGAATCCCCAGCCGTCGCCCCCGACTGCTGCTTTCTCCGCAAGCCTTTTAACTGCCGGGGAGGGCTGGGAGGCAGCAGCAGCTCAGATGTCTGGCTGGTCTTGTGTCGTGACAGTCAGCTCCGGGGCTGGAGCAGCCGAGGGGAAGAGGCCTTTTGGTTTGCTTCCCCGCGAAACCGGGGCCTTTTGTTTTCCCTTTGTCCCTAGGTTCGTCCGGAAGCGTCCGTCGACAAGTCAAGGGGAGCGGAACCGAAGGTCGCTCGAGATGTTACCTCACCACGCGTGCCTCGTGCTTGCGAGTCGGACTGCTGACTACGGAGGGATCCCTTTTGTAGCCGCCGAGGGCCGGCGAGGCTCCGTGTGCCCGCCGCTTCCGAGTGCTGCGCTGCGGCTCGGGCAACGGCCGGGGAGGAACTGTCGGTCCCTGGTGGTAACGCAGCCGGGCCTGCTAGGCGCTTCAAGCAGCGCGTCCGGCCGGGCAGTGTTGTTTTCCGAGGCTGTAAAGGAGCCCGAGGTATAAACCCGCTTGACGTTTCCGTACGGCGGTGCGCTTTGTCGGAGGGCTCGGCCGTACTGACGGAGCTGGCACAGGGTTCCCGCGGGACTCCGGCTTTGCCCGTCTCGTGGAAAGGCTCCAGAGCCTGCTTGGGAAGCCGCTTGACAAGGCACGGCTTTGCCGTGATTTTTACGCCGGAATTCCGACGGTAACGCCGATGCCACGTGTTAGCCTTTCTCCAGCAGCTCTTCAAAGCAGAGTGAGCCTTAAGAATCGGACTGCCTTGTAACGAAATTCGAAACAAAGCGGCGGGGTGAAGCGGCTGGAAGCGTCCTGCCAGTCTGCCGTGGGTATCGCTGCCGTGCGTGTTACCTGCCTGTCTGCCGATCGCTCCTGCCTCTTGTTGTGCCCCGGTAATTCCTCTGGGGAAGGCGTTGGGCTCTGACTGCGGCGCACCCCGACTCCCTCCTGACCCCGGCGAGACGTGATCGGTGTTTGCCTTCCTCCCCTTTCACAGGGCCTCGGCTGTTGTGTGCAGAGAAGCTGTCAGCCTTGTGAGAGAGCACGCCGCCGGCAAGCGCGTCGTGGTGCTTCGGTACCGAGCTGAGACCGCAGGCGTCCGTCTTTTGTTTGCGAAAAGGGATCGCGAGGAAAGGTGCTGACCTCGGAGGGGGAGAGGTGGCGGGGGAACAGGTAGGAGGCAGCTCTTTCAACCGGTTTTCGGCTTAACTCCTGGGTGCCTGAGCACGGTTCTGGGCTTCGGGGGGTTGGCTTTCGGCTTTTCGCCTTCAGCGCGTCCTCCGTCACCGCTGTCGGCGCGCGCTGAGCTGCGGCTCAGGGGACCGCGGCGATACAGGCCGTGTGCGTGCCAGCCGTCCTCAAGGCTAGAGCTGTATTCTGCTTGTTACCCTGATGAAAGCGTTTCTTTTTTTCTAGGGGGCGTTCCCACAAGGCAGTGGTGTGGAGCCGAAGGGGACTGCGATTGGACGGTGACGGAGCCGTTTGGACCGAGTCTTGAAGATCTCTCGGGTTTTTGTCCGAGGAAACTTCGTCTCGAGACGGTCCTATCGCTCGCTGGCAACGTGGTAGGAAACTGCTTTGTTGATCTTGACGGCGCAGTGTGTTGGGAGTATTAAGATTCCTCGAGAGCTCAGAAGCGAGTAGGTTGTTTCTCTAAGGGAAAGGGGAATAGGCCTGTATCGTTAAAGGAAAGACTCAGAGCGGGTTTTGCTTCTCTTAAGTACAAAGCGCCCCATCTCAAGTGATTGCAAAGTCTGAAACGATGGTTCAAAAGCAGACTTGTGCTGTTTGCAAAGCGTCTGTTGCACTGCTCAAAGACAAAAGGCGCTCACCCGAGAAAGTTTTTGGAAACCGATGTCCGATAGGCACGGGGAAAGAGCTGGAGAGGTTTACGTCTCGTCTGTCGAATTCTGTTCTCTTTCGTGCCCTTCCATTTTACAATAAAAACTTTCGTGACCCCTTTTCCCGTTCAGGCACTGTTGCTAGTGTTTTTATAAGGGGGGAAAAAAAGCGTATGCCTAGTCTCTCGAGTGATTATTATTTTTTATTTTTTTTTCTTTTTCTCTAGACTAGTCGAATCGAGAATGTTCGCTGTAAGAACTTCATCCACCGGGATGGGAAGCCAGGCAACTTCCGAACGGGCCGTGGGCAGAGTTCCCTTCTTGATGCCGTGCCTATATAATAAACTGTGCAGTCTCGTTAGCTAGACGGGCTGCAGTACCCAATTTTTTTCGCCAGGCGGCAGCACCGCGCGTCCCAGGCGGAGTAAGGGCAGCGCATGCGCAGACGCGGCCTGACGCCGAAGGGGGCGGGGCTTCCGGCCCCGTGCGTCCGGGCCGATGACGCAATCCCGCTTTGGCGCATGCGCAGAAGGGCTTTCTGGCCAAGTAAGGTCAGCGCATGCGCAGAAGCGGCTTTGACCCTCAGGGGCGGGGCTTCCGGCCCCGTGCGTCCGGGCCGATGACGCAATCCCGCTTTGGCGCATGCGCAGAAGCCTTGCTGGCCGACGGAGGGCGGCGCATGCGCAGAAGCGGCTTTGACCCCCCCTAGGGGCGGGGCTTCCGGCCTCGTGCGTAGGGGCAGAGGACGCATCCGGCCCGGGAAAGGCGGGTTCACTGCCGGCCCGCGCGGCGCGCTGGAGCGGCCGTGGAGGTGCGGAGCCTTCGCCGGTAGCCCGGGAGACTTTCGGGCCGGGACGTGCGGCGGCGCGCTCGGGCTGAAGGGCGGCCGGGGGCCGGCGGGCAGCGGCCCGGTCGGGGGGGATGTGGCGGCCCGGCGCTCGGCCGCGGCAGGGAGCGCCTGGTGCCGGCGGCGGGCGGGCTGAGGCAGGCGGGCGGCCCGGCCCGGCACCGGCGGGGCTGCCGCCGGTTCTCGTCTCCCCGGCAGGGACGGTGGTCAGCGGGCTCCTCACGGGGCTGCCCTTGTCTGGGTGGGTGGTGTTTTGTTTTGGTTTTTTTTTTTTTTTTTTTTCTCGGAGCCGCGCCGCTACCTCGGCGAGGAGCGGCGGCGGGGCGGCCCCGGTGCTCGCTTGTGGCGGCGGCGCCCGGGAGAGAGGGGTCGGCCCGCGCCGCCCCGCCGCCCACCCGCCGCCGCCTCCGGGCTGCCCGGGCAGCCGCCGCAGCTCTGCGCGGGGCTTTGTCTTTCCCCCAGCCGCTGGCCTGAGCCGTGGCAGCCGGCTGGGGCTGCCGGCTCCCGCGGGCCGCAGAGAGGCTGCCTCGGGGCCTGCGGTAACGCTGTCGCGGCCGGGGGGTGTGTGTGTGTGTGTGTGTGGCTCAGGAGCCTCTTCCCGCCCCTGCGAGCGGGCCAGAGCAAGAAAAGGCAGCCGGCAGCGGAATCCCCAGCCGTCGCCCCCGACTGCTGCTTTCTCCGCAAGCCTTTTAACTGCCGGGGAGGGCTGGGAGGCAGCAGCAGCTCAGGTGTCTGGCTGGTCTTGTGTCGTGACAGTCAGCTCCGGGGCCGGAGCAGCCGAGGGGAAGAGGCCTTTTGGTTTGCTTCCCAGCGAAACGGGGGTCTTTTGTTTTCCCTTTGTCCCTAGGTTCGTCCGGAAGCGTCCGTCGACAAGTCAAGGGGAGCGGAACCGAAGGTCGCTCGAGATGTTACCTCGCCAGGCGTGCCTCGTGCTTGCGAGTCGGACTGCTGACTACGGAGGGATCCCTTTTGTAGCCGCCGAGGGCCCGCGAGGCTCCGTGTGCCCGCCGCTTCCGAGTGCTGCGCTGCGGCTCGGGCAACGGCCGGGGAGGAATTGTCGGTCCCTCCTGGTAACGCAGCCGGGCCTGCTAGGCGCTTCAAGCAGCGCGTCCGGCCGGGCAGTATTGTTTTCCGAGGCTGTAAAGGAGCCCGAGGTATAAACCCGCTTTACGTTTCCGTACGGCGGTGCGCTTTGTCGGAGGGCTCGGCCGTACTGACGGAGCTGGCACAGGGTTCCCGCGGGACTCCGGCTTTGCCCGTCTCGTGGAAAGGCTCCAGAGCCTGCTTGGGAAGCCGCTTGACAAGGCACGGCTTTGCCGTGATTTTTACACCGGAATTCCGACGGTAGCGCCGATGCCACGTGTTAGCCTTTCTCCAGCAGCTCTTCAAAGCAGAGTGAGCCTTAAGAATCGGACTGCCTTGTAACGAAATTCGAAACAAAGCGGCGGGGTGAAGCGGCTGGAAGCGTCCTGCCAGTCTGCCGTGGGTATCGCTGCCGTGCGTGTTACCTGCCTGTCTGCCGATCGCTCCTGCCTCTTGTTGTGCCCCGGTAATTCCTCTGGGGAAGGCGCTGGGCTCTGACTGTGGCGCGGCGCGCCCCGTCTCCCTCCTGACCCCGGCGAGACGTGATCGGTGTTTGCCTTCCTCCCCTTTCACAGGGCCTCGGCTGTTGCGTGCAGAGAAGCTGTCAGCCTTGTGAGAGAGCACGCCGCCGGCAAGCGCATCGTGGTGCTTCGGTACCGAGCTGAGACCGCAGGCGTCCGTCTTTTGTTTGCGAAAAGGGATCGCGAGGAAAGGTGCTGACCTCGGAGGGGGAGAGGTGGCGGGGGAACAGGTAGGAGGCAGCTCTTTCAACCGGTTTTCGGCTTAACTCCTGGGTTCCTGAGCACGGTTCTGGGCTTCGGGGGGTTGGCTTTCGGCTTTTCGCCTTCAGCGCCTCCTCCGTCACCGCTGTCGGCGCGCGCTGAGCTGCGGCTCGGGGAGGGGACCGCGGCGATACAGGCCGTGTGCGTGCCAGCCGTCCTCAAGGCTAGAGCTGTATTCTGCTTGTTACCCTGATGAAAGCGTTTCTTTTTTTCTAGGGGGCGTTCCCACAAGGCAGTGGTGTGGAGCCGAAGGGGACTGCGATGGAACGGTGACGGAGCCCGTTTGGACCGAGTCTTGAAGATAGATCTCTCTGGTTTTTGTCCGAGGAAACTTCGTCTCGAGACGGTCCTATCGCTCGCTGGCAACGTGGTAGGAAACTGCTTTGTTGATCTTGACGGCGCAGTGTGTTGGGAGTATTAAGATTCCTCGAGAGCTCAGAAGCGAGTAGGTTGTTTCTCTAAGGGAAAGGGGAATAGGCCTGTATCGTTAAAGGAAAGACTCAGAGCGGGTTTTGCTTCTCTTAAGTACAAAGCGCCCCATCTCAAGTGATTGCAAAGTCTGAAACGATGGTTCAAAAGCAGACTTGTGCTGTTTGCAAAGCGTCTGTTGCACTGCTCAAAGACAAAAGGCGCTCACCCGAGAAAGTTTTTGGAAACCGATGTCCGATAGGCACGGGGAAAGAGCTGGAGAGGTTTACGTCTCGTCTGTCGAATTCTGTTCTCTTTCGTGCCCTTCCATTTTACAATAAAAACTTTCGTGACCCCTTTTCCCGTTCAGGCACTGTTGCTAGTGTTTTTATAAGGGGGGAAAAAAAGCGTATGCCTAGTCTCTCGAGTGATTATTATTTTTTATTTTTTTTTCTTTTTCTCTAGACTAGTCGAATCGAGAATGTTCGCTGTAAGAACTTCATCCACCGGGATGGGAAGCCAGGCAACTTCCGAACGGGCCGTGGGCAGAGTTCCCTTCTTGATGCCGTGCCTATATAATAAACTGTGCAGTCTCGTTAGCTAGACGGGCTGCAGTACCCAATTTTTTTCGCCAGGCGGCAGCACCGCGCCTCCCAGGCGGAGTAAGGGCAGCGCATGCGCAGACGCGGCCTGACGCCGAAGGGGGCGGGGCTTCCGGCCCCGTGCGTCCGGGCCGATGACGCAATCCCGCTTTGGCGCATGCGCAGAAGGGCTTTCTGGCCAAGTAAGGTCAGCGCATGCGCAGAAGCGGCTTTGACCCTCAGGGGCGGGACTTCCGGCCCCGTGCGTCCGGGCCGATGACGCAATCCCGCTTTGGCGCATGCGCAGAAGCCTTGCTGGCCGACGGAGGGCGGCGCATGCGCAGAAGCGGCTTTGACCCCCCCTAGGGGCGGGGCTTCCGGCCTCGTGCGTAGGGGCAGAGGACGCATCCGGCCCGGGAAAGGCGGGTTCACTGCCGGCCCGCGCGGCGCGCTGGAGCGGCCGTGGAGGTGCGGAGCCTTCGCCGGTAGCCCGGGAGACTTTCGGGCCGGGACGTGCGGCGGCGCGCTCGGGCTGAAGGGCGGCCGGGGGCCGGCGGGCAGCGGCCCGGTCGGGGGGGATGTGGCGGCCCGGCGCTCGGCCGCGGCAGGGAGCGCCTGGTGCCGGCGGCGGGCGGGCTGAGGCAGGCGGGCGGCCCGGCCCGGCACCGGCGGGGCTGCCGCCGGTTCTCGTCTCCCCGGCAGGGACGGTGGTCAGCGGGCTCCTCACGGGGCTGCCCTTTTTTGGGTGGGTTTTTTTTGGGGTTTTTTTTTTTTTTTTCTCTCGGAGCCGCGCCGCTACCTCGGCGAGGAGCGGCGGCAGGCAGGGCGGCCCCGGTGCTCGCTTGTGGCGGCGGCGCCCGGGAGAGGGGTCGGGCCGCGCCGCCCCGCCGCCCACCCGCCGCCGCCTGCGGGCTGCCCGGGCAGCCGCCGCAGCCCTGCGCGGGGCTTTGTCTTTCCCCCAGCCGCTGGCCTGAGCCGTGGCAGGCGCCTGGGGCTGCCGGCCCCCGCGGGCCGCAGAGAGGCTGCCTCGGGGCCTGCGGTAACGCTGTCGCGGGGGGGTGTGTGTGTGTGTGTGTGTGTGTGCGGCTCAGGAGCCTCTTCCCGCCCCTGCCAGCGGGCCAGAGCAAGAAAAGGCAGCCGGCAGCGGAATCCCCAGCCGTCGCCCCCGACTGCTGCTTTCTCCGCAAGCCTTTTAACTGCCGGGGAGGGCTGGGAGGCAGCAGCAGCTCAGGTGTCTGGCTGGTCTTGTGTCGTGACAGTCAGCTCCGGGGCCGGAGCAGCCGAGGGGAAGAGGCCTTTTGGTTTGCTTCCCAGCGAAACGGGGGTCTTTTGTTTTCCCTTTGTCCCTAGGTTCGTCCGGAAGCGTCCGTCGACAAGTCAAGGGGAGCGGAACCGAAGGTCGCTCGAGATGTTACCTCGCCAGGCGTGCCTCGTGCTTGCGAGTCGGACTGCTGACTACGGAGGGATCCCTTTTGTAGCCGCCGAGGGCCCGCGAGGCTCCGTGTGCCCGCCGCTTCCGAGTGCTGCGCTGCGGCTCGGGCAACGGCCGGGGAGGAATTGTCGGTCCCTCCTGGTAACGCAGCCGGGCCTGCTAGGCGCTTAAAGCAGCGCGTCCGGCCGGGCAGTATTGTTTTCCGAGGCTGTAAAGGAGCCCGAGGTATAAACCCGCTTTACGTTTCCGTACGGCGGTGCGCTTTGTCGGAGAGCTCGGCCGTCCTGACGGAGCTGGCACAGGGTTCCCGCGGGACTCCGGCTTTGCCCGTCTCGTGGAAAGGCTCCAGAGCCTGCTTGGGAAGCCGCTTGACAAGGCACGGCTTTGCCGTGATTTTTACGCCGGAATTCCGACGGTAACGCCGATGCCACGTGTTAGCCTTTCTCCAGCAGCTCTTCAAAGCAAGAGTGAGCCTTAAGAATCGGATTGCCTTGTAACGAAATTCGAAACAAAGCGGCGGGGTGAAGCGGCTGGAAGCGTCCTGCCAGTCTGCCGTGGGTATCGCTGCCGTGCGTGTCACCTGCCTGTCTGCCGATCGCTCCTGCCTCTTGTTGTGCCCCGGTAATTCCTCTGGGGAAGGCGTTGGGCTCTGACTGTGGCGCGGCGCACCCCGACTCCCTCCTGACCCCGGCGAGACGTGATCGGTGTTTGCCTTCCTCCCCTTTCACAGGGCCTCGGCTGTTGCGTGCAGAGAAGCTGTCAGCCTTGTGAGGGAGCACGCCGCCGGCAAGCGCGTCGTGGTGCTTCGGTACCGAGCTGAGACCGCAGGCGTCCGTCTTTTGTTTGCGAAAAGGGATCGCGAGGAAAGGTGCTGACCTCGGAGGGGGAGAGGTGGCGGGGGAACAGGTAGGAGGCAGCTCTTTCAACCGGTTTTCGGCTTAACTCCTGGGTGCCTGAGCACGGTTCTGGGCTTCGGGGGGTTGGCTTTCGGCTTTTCGCCTTCAGCGCCTCCTCCGTCACCGCTGTCGGCGCGCGCTGAGCTGCGGCTCAGGGGACCGCGGCGATACAGGCCGTGTGCGTGCCAGCCGTCCTCAAGGCTAGAGCTGTATTCTGCTTGTTACCCTGATGAAAGCGTTTCTTTTTTTCTAGGGGGCGTTCCCACAAGGCAGCGGTGTGGAGCCGAAGGGGACTGCGATGGAACGGTGACGGAGCCCGTTTGGACCGAGTCTTGAAGATAGATCTCTCGGGTTTTTGTCTGAGGAAACTTCGTCTCGAGACGGTCCTATCGCTCGCTGGCAACGTGGTAGGAAACTGCTTTGTTGATCTTGACGGCGCAGTGTGTTGGGAGTATTAAGATTCCTCGAGAGCTCAGAAGCGAGTAGGTTGTTTCTCTAAGGGAAAGGGGAATAGGCCTGTATCGTTAAAGGAAAGACTCAGAGCGGGTTTTGCTTCTCTTAAGTACAAAGCGCCCCATCTCAAGTGATTGCAAAGTCTGAAACGATGGTTCAAAAGCAGACTTGTGCTGTTTGCAAAGCGTCTGTTGCACTGCTCAAAGACAAAAGGCGCTCACCCGAGAAAGTTTTTGGAAACCGATGTCCGATAGGCACGGGGAAAGAGCTGGAGAGGTTTACGTCTCGTCTGTCGAATTCTGTTCTCTTTCGTGCCCTTCCATTTTACAATAAAAACTTTCGTGACCCCTTTTCCCGTTCAGGCACTGTTGCTAGTGTTTTTATAAGGGGGGAAAAAAAGCGTATGCCTAGTCTCTCGAGTGATTATTATTTTTTATTTTTTTTTCTTTTTCTCTAGACTAGTCGAATCGAGAATGTTCGCTGTAAGAACTTCATCCACCGGGATGGGAAGCCAGGCAACTTCCGAACGGGCCGTGGGCAGAGTTCCCTTCTTGATGCCGTGCCTATATAATAAACTGTGCAGTCTCGTTAGCTAGACGGGCTGCAGTACCCAATTTTTTTCGCCAGGCGGCAGCACCGCGCCTCCCAGGCGGAGTAAGGGCAGCGCATGCGCAGACGCGGCCTGACGCCGAAGGGGGCGGGGCTTCCGGCCCCGTGCGTCCGGGCCGATGACGCAATCCCGCTTTGGCGCATGCGCAGAAGGGCTTTCTGGCCAAGTAAGGTCAGCGCATGCGCAGAAGCGGCTTTGACCCTCAGGGGCGGGACTTCCGGCCCCGTGCGTCCGGGCCGATGACGCAATCCCGCTTTGGCGCATGCGCAGAAGCCTTGCTGGCCGACGGAGGGCGGCGCATGCGCAGAAGCGGCTTTGACCCCCCCTAGGGGCGGGGCTTCCGGCCTCGTGCGTAGGGGCAGAGGACGCATCCGGCCCGGGAAAGGCGGGTTCACTGCCGGCCCGCGCGGCGCGCTGGAGCGGCCGTGGAGGTGCGGAGCCTTCGCCGGTAGCCCGGGAGACTTTCGGGCCGGGACGTGCGGCGGCGCGCTCGGGCTGAAGGGCGGCCGGGGGCCGGCGGGCAGCGGCCCGGTCGGGGGGGATGTGGCGGCCCGGCGCTCGGCCGCGGCAGGGAGCGCCTGGTGCCGGCGGCGGGCGGGCTGAGGCAGGCGGGCGGCCCGGCCCGGCACCGGCGGGGCTGCCGCCGGTTCTCGTCTCCCCGGCAGGGACGGTGGTCAGCGGGCTCCTCACGGGGCTGCCCTTTTTTGGGTGGGTTTTTTTTGGGTTTTTTTTTTTTTTTTTCTCTCGGAGCCGCGCCGCTACCTCGGCGAGGAGCGGCGGCAGGCAGGGCGGCCCCGGTGCTCGCTTGTGGCGGCGGCGCCCGGGAGAGGGGTCGGGCCGCGCCGCCCCGCCGCCCACCCGCCGCCGCCTGCGGGCTGCCCGGGCAGCCGCCGCAGCCCTGCGCGGGGCTTTGTCTTTCCCCCAGCCGCTGGCCTGAGCCGTGGCAGGCGCCTGGGGCTGCCGGCCCCCGCGGGCCGCAGAGAGGCTGCCTCGGGGCCTGCGGTAACGCTGTCGCGGGGGGGTGTGTGTGTGTGTGTGTGTGTGTGCGGCTCAGGAGCCTCTTCCCGCCCCTGCCAGCGGGCCAGAGCAAGAAAAGGCAGCCGGCAGCGGAATCCCCAGCCGTCGCCCCCGACTGCTGCTTTCTCCGCAAGCCTTTTAACTGCCGGGGAGGGCTGGGAGGCAGCAGCAGCTCAGGTGTCTGGCTGGTCTTGTGTCGTGACAGTCAGCTCCGGGGCCGGAGCAGCCGAGGGGAAGAGGCCTTTTGGTTTGCTTCCCAGCGAAACGGGGGTCTTTTGTTTTCCCTTTGTCCCTAGGTTCGTCCGGAAGCGTCCGTCGACAAGTCAAGGGGAGCGGAACCGAAGGTCGCTCGAGATGTTACCTCGCCAGGCGTGCCTCGTGCTTGCGAGTCGGACTGCTGACTACGGAGGGATCCCTTTTGTAGCCGCCGAGGGCCCGCGAGGCTCCGTGTGCCCGCCGCTTCCGAGTGCTGCGCTGCGGCTCGGGCAACGGCCGGGGAGGAATTGTCGGTCCCTCCTGGTAACGCAGCCGGGCCTGCTAGGCGCTTAAAGCAGCGCGTCCGGCCGGGCAGTATTGTTTTCCGAGGCTGTAAAGGAGCCCGAGGTATAAACCCGCTTTACGTTTCCGTACGGCGGTGCGCTTTGTCGGAGAGCTCGGCCGTCCTGACGGAGCTGGCACAGGGTTCCCGCGGGACTCCGGCTTTGCCCGTCTCGTGGAAAGGCTCCAGAGCCTGCTTGGGAAGCCGCTTGACAAGGCACGGCTTTGCCGTGATTTTTACGCCGGAATTCCGACGGTAACGCCGATGCCACGTGTTAGCCTTTCTCCAGCAGCTCTTCAAAGCAAGAGTGAGCCTTAAGAATCGGATTGCCTTGTAACGAAATTCGAAACAAAGCGGCGGGGTGAAGCGGCTGGAAGCGTCCTGCCAGTCTGCCGTGGGTATCGCTGCCGTGCGTGTCACCTGCCTGTCTGCCGATCGCTCCTGCCTCTTGTTGTGCCCCGGTAATTCCTCTGGGGAAGGCGTTGGGCTCTGACTGTGGCGCGGCGCACCCCGACTCCCTCCTGACCCCGGCGAGACGTGATCGGTGTTTGCCTTCCTCCCCTTTCACAGGGCCTCGGCTGTTGCGTGCAGAGAAGCTGTCAGCCTTGTGAGGGAGCACGCCGCCGGCAAGCGCGTCGTGGTGCTTCGGTACCGAGCTGAGACCGCAGGCGTCCGTCTTTTGTTTGCGAAAAGGGATCGCGAGGAAAGGTGCTGACCTCGGAGGGGGAGAGGTGGCGGGGGAACAGGTAGGAGGCAGCTCTTTCAACCGGTTTTCGGCTTAACTCCTGGGTGCCTGAGCACGGTTCTGGGCTTCGGGGGGTTGGCTTTCGGCTTTTCGCCTTCAGCGCCTCCTCCGTCACCGCTGTCGGCGCGCGCTGAGCTGCGGCTCAGGGGACCGCGGCGATACAGGCCGTGTGCGTGCCAGCCGTCCTCAAGGCTAGAGCTGTATTCTGCTTGTTACCCTGATGAAAGCGTTTCTTTTTTTCTAGGGGGCGTTCCCACAAGGCAGCGGTGTGGAGCCGAAGGGGACTGCGATGGAACGGTGACGGAGCCCGTTTGGACCGAGTCTTGAAGATAGATCTCTCGGGTTTTTGTCTGAGGAAACTTCGTCTCGAGACGGTCCTATCGCTCGCTGGCAACGTGGTAGGAAACTGCTTTGTTGATCTTGACGGCGCAGTGTGTTGGGAGTATTAAGATTCCTAGAGAGCTCAGAAGCGAGTAGGTTGTTTCTCTAAGGGAAAGGGGAATAGGCCTGTATCGTTAAAGGAAAGACTCAGAGCGGGTTTTGCTTCTCTTAAGTACAAAGCGCCCCATCTCAAGTGATTGCAAAGTCTGAAACGATGGTTCAAAAGCAGACTTGTGCTGTTTGCAAAGCGTCTGTTGCACTGCTCAAAGACAAAAGGCGCTCACCCGAGAAAGTTTTTGGAAACCGATGTCCGATAGGCACGGGGAAAGAGCTGGAGAGGTTTACGTCTCGTCTGTCGAATTCTGTTCTCTTTCGTGCCCTTCCATTTTACAATAAAAACTTTCGTGACCCCTTTTCCCGTTCAGGCACTGTTGCTAGTGTTTTTATAAGGGGGAAAAAAAAGCGTATGCCTAGTCTCTCGAGTGATTATTATTTTTTATTTTTTTTTTCTTTTTCTCTAGACTAGTCGAATCGAGAATGTTCGCTGTAAGAACTTCATCCACCGGGATGGGAAGCCAGGCAACTTCCGAACGGGCCGTGGGCAGAGTTCCCTTCTTGATGCCGTGCCTATATAATAAACTGTGCAGTCTCGTTAGCTAGACGGGCTGCAGTACCCAATTTTTTTCGCCAGGAGGCAGCACCGCTCCTCCCAGGCGGAGTAAGGGCAGCGCATGCGCAGAAGCGGCTTTGACCCTCAGGGGCGGGGCTTCCGGCCCCGTGCGTCCGGGCCGATGACGCAATCCCGCTTTGGCGCATGCGCAGAAGGGCTTTCTGGCCGAGTAAGGTCAGCGCATGCGCAGAAGCGGCTTCGACCCTCAGGGGCGGGGCTTCCGGCCCCGTGCGTCCGGGCCGATGACGCAATCCCGCTTTGGCGCATGCGCAGAAGGGCTTTCTGGCCGAGTAAGGTCAGCGCATGCGCAGAAGCGGCTTCGACCCTCAGGGGCGGGGCTTCCGGCCCCGTGCGTCCGGGCCGATGACGCAATCCCGCTTTGGCGCATGCGCAGAAGGGCTTTCTGGCCGAGTAAGGTCGGCGCATGCGCAGAAGCGGCTTCGACCCTCAGGGGCGGGGCTTCCGGCCCCGTGCGTCCGGGCCGATGACGCAATCCCGCTTTGGCGCATGCGCAGAAGCCTTGCTGGCCGACCGAGGGCGGCGCATGCGCAGAAGCGGCTTTGACCCCCCCTAGGGGCGGGGCTTCCGGTTTCGTGCGTAGGGGCAGATGACGCAGCCGGCCCGGGAAAGGCGGGTTCACTGCCGGCCCGCGCGGCGCGCTGGAGCGGCCGTGGAGGTGCGGAGCCTTCGCCGGTAGCCCGGGAGACTTTCGGGCCGGGACGTGCGGCGGCGCGCTCGGGCTGAAGGGCGGCCGGGGGCCGGCGGGCAGCGGCCCGGTCGGGGGGGATGTGGCGGCCCGGCGCTCGGCCGCGGCAGGGAGCGCCTGGTGCCGGCGGCGGGCGGGCTGAGGCAGGCGGGCGGCCCGGCCCGGGAGCGGCGGGGCTGCCGCCGGTTCTCGTCTCCCCGGCAGGGACGGTGGTCAGCGGGCTCCTCACGGGGCTGCCCTTTTTTGGGTGGGTTTTTTTTGGGTTTTTTTTTTTTTTTTTCTCTCGGAGCCGCGCCGCTACCTCGGCGAGGAGCGGCGGCAGGCAGGGCGGCCCCGGTGCTCGCTTGTGGCGGCGGCGCCCGGGAGAGGGGTCGGGCCGCGCCGCCCCGCCGCCCACCCGCCGCCGCCTGCGGGCTGCCCGGGCAGCCGCCGCAGCCCTGCGCGGGGCTTTGTCTTTCCCCCAGCCGCTGGCCTGAGCCGTGGCAGGCGCCTGGGGCTGCCGGCCCCCGCGGGCCGCAGAGAGGCTGCCTCGGGGCCTGCGGTAACGCTGTCGCGGGGGGTGTGTGTGTGTGTGTGTGTGTGTGTGCGGCTCAGGAGCCTCTTCCCGCCCCTGCCAGCGGGCCAGAGCAAGAAAAGGCAGCCGGCAGCGGAATCCCCAGCCGTCGCCCCCGACTGCTGCTTTCTCCGCAAGCCTTTTAACTGCCGGGGAGGGCTGGGAGGCAGCAGCAGCTCAGGTGTCTGGCTGGTCTTGTGTCGTGACAGTCAGCTCCGGGGCCGGAGCAGCCGAGGGGAAGAGGCCTTTTGGTTTGCTTCCCAGCGAAACGGGGGTCTTTTGTTTTCCCTTTGTCCCTAGGTTCGTCCGGAAGCGTCCGTCGACAAGTCAAGGGGAGCGGAACCGAAGGTCGCTCGAGATGTTACCTCGCCACGCGTGCCTCGTGCTTGCGAGTCGGACTGCTGACTACGGAGGGATCCCTTTTGTAGCCGCCGAGGGCCCGCGAGGCTCCGTGTGCCCGCCGCTTCCGAGTGCTGCGCTGCGGCTCGGGCAACGGCCGGGGAGGAATTGTCGGTCCCTCCTGGTAACGCAGCCGGGCCTGCTAGGCGCTTAAAGCAGCGCGTCCGGCCGGGCAGTATTGTTTTCCGAGGCTGTAAAGGAGCCCGAGGTATAAACCCGCTTTACGTTTCCGTACGGCGGTGCGCTTTGTCGGAGAGCTCGGCCGTCCTGACGGAGCTGGCACAGGGTTCCCGCGGGACTCCGGCTTTGCCCGTCTCGTGGAAAGGCTCCAGAGCCTGCTTGGGAAGCCGCTTGACAAGGCACGGCTTTGCCGTGATTTTTACGCCGGAATTCCGACGGTAACGCCGATGCCACGTGTTAGCCTTTCTCCAGCAGCTCTTCAAAGCAAGAGTGAGCCTTAAGAATCGGATTGCCTTGTAACGAAATTCGAAACAAAGCGGCGGGGTGAAGCGGCTGGAAGCGTCCTGCCAGTCTGCCGTGGGTATCGCTGCCGTGCGTGTCACCTGCCTGTCTGCCGATCGCTCCTGCCTCTTGTTGTGCCCCGGTAATTCCTCTGGGGAAGGCGTTGGGCTCTGACTGTGGCGCGGCGCACCCCGACTCCCTCCTGACCCCGGCGAGACGTGATCGGTGTTTGCCTTCCTCCCCTTTCACAGGGCCTCGGCTGTTGCGTGCAGAGAAGCTGTCAGCCTTGTGAGGGAGCACGCCGCCGGCAAGCGCGTCGTGGTGCTTCGGTACCGAGCTGAGACCGCAGGCGTCCGTCTTTTGTTTGCGAAAAGGGATCGCGAGGAAAGGTGCTGACCTCGGAGGGGGAGAGGTGGCGGGGGAACAGGTAGGAGGCAGCTCTTTCAACCGGTTTTCGGCTTAACTCCTGGGTGCCTGAGCACGGTTCTGGGCTTCGGGGGGTTGGCTTTCGGCTTTTCGCCTTCAGCGCCTCCTCCGTCACCGCTGTCGGCGCGCGCTGAGCTGCGGCTCAGGGGACCGCGGCGATACAGGCCGTGTGCGTGCCAGCCGTCCTCAAGGCTAGAGCTGTATTCTGCTTGTTACCCTGATGAAAGCGTTTCTTTTTTTCTAGGGGGCGTTCCCACAAGGCAGCGGTGTGGAGCCGAAGGGGACTGCGATTGGACGGTGACGGAGCCGTTTGGACCGAGTCTTGAAGATCTCTCGGGTTTTTGTCCGAGGAAACTTCGTCTCGAGACGGTCCTATCGCTCGCTGGCAACGTGGTAGGAAACTGCTTTGTTCATCTTGACGGCGCAGTGTGTTGGGAGTGTTAAGGTTCCTCGAGAGCTCAGAAGCGAGTAGGTTGTTTCTCTGAGGGAAAGGGGAATAGGCCTGTATCGTTAAAGGGAAGACTCAGAGCGGGTTTTGCTTCTCTTAAGTACAAAGCGCCCCATCTCAAGTGATTGCAAAGTCTGAAACGATGGTTCAAAAGCAGACTTGTGCTGTTTGCAAAGCGTCTGTTGCACTGCTCAAAGACAAAAGGCGCTCACCCCGAGAAAGTTTTTGGAAACCGATGTCCGATAGGCACGGGGAAAGAGCTGGAGAGGTTTACGTCTCGTCTGTCGAATTCTGTTCTCTTTCGTGCCCTTCCATTTTACAATAAAAACTTTCGTGACCCCTTTTCCCGTTCAGGCACTGTTGCTAGTGTTTTTATAAGGGGGAAAAAAAAGCGTATGCCTAGTCTCTCGAGTGATTATTATTTTTTATTTTTTTTTTCTTTTTCTCTAGACTAGTCGAATCGAGAATGTTCGCTGTAAGAACTTCATCCACCGGGATGGGAAGCCAGGCAACTTCCGAACGGGCCGTGGGCAGAGTTCCCTTCTTGATGCCGTGCCTATATAATAAACTGTGCAGTCTCGTTAGCTAGACGGGCTGCAGTACCCAATTTTTTTCGCCAGGAGGCAGCACCGCTCCTCCCAGGCGGAGTAAGGGCAGCGCATGCGCAGAAGCGGCTTTGACCCTCAGGGGCGGGGCTTCCGGCCCCGTGCGTCCGGGCCGATGACGCAATCCCGCTTTGGCGCATGCGCAGAAGGGCTTTCTGGCCGAGTAAGGTCAGCGCATGCGCAGAAGCGGCTTCGACCCTCAGGGGCGGGGCTTCCGGCCCCGTGCGTCCGGGCCGATGACGCAATCCCGCTTTGGCGCATGCGCAGAAGGGCTTTCTGGCCGAGTAAGGTCAGCGCATGCGCAGAAGCGGCTTCGACCCTCAGGGGCGGGGCTTCCGGCCCCGTGCGTCCGGGCCGATGACGCAATCCCGCTTTGGCGCATGCGCAGAAGGGCTTTCTGGCCGAGTAAGGTCAGCGCATGCGCAGAAGCGGCTTCGACCCTCAGGGGCGGGGCTTCCGGCCCCGTGCGTCCGGGCCGATGACGCAATCCCGCTTTGGCGCATGCGCAGAAGCCTTGCTGGCCGACCGAGGGCGGCGCATGCGCAGAAGCGGCTTTGACCCCCCCTAGGGGCGGGGCTTCCGGCCTCGTGCGTAGGGGCAGATGACGCAGCCGGCCCGGGAAAGGCGGGTTCACTGCCGGCCCGCGCGGCGCGCTGGAGCGGCCGTGGAGGTGCGGAGCCTTCGCCGGTAGCCCGGGAGACTTTCGGGCCGGGACGTGCGGCGGCGCGCTCGGGCTGAAGGGCGGCCGGGGGCCGGCGGGCAGCGGCCCGGTCGGGGGGGATGTGGCGGCCCGGCGCTCGGCCGCGGCAGGGAGCGCCTGGTGCCGGCGGCGGGCGGGCTGAGGCAGGCGGGCGGCCCGGCCCGGGAGCGGCGGGGCTGCCGCCGGTTCTCGTCTCCCCGGCAGGGACGGTGGTCAGCGGGCTCCTCACGGGGCTGCCCTTTTTTGGGTGGGTTTTTTTTGGGTTTTTTTTTTTTTTTTTCTCTCGGAGCCGCGCCGCTACCTCGGCGAGGAGCGGCGGCAGGCAGGGCGGCCCCGGTGCTCGCTTGTGGCGGCGGCGCCCGGGAGAGGGGTCGGGCCGCGCCGCCCCGCCGCCCACCCGCCGCCGCCTGCGGGCTGCCCGGGCAGCCGCCGCAGCCCTGCGCGGGGCTTTGTCTTTCCCCCAGCCGCTGGCCTGAGCCGTGGCAGGCGCCTGGGGCTGCCGGCCCCCGCGGGCCGCAGAGAGGCTGCCTCGGGGCCTGCGGTAACGCTGTCGCGGGGGGGTGTGTGTGTGTGTGTGTGTGTGTGCGGCTCAGGAGCCTCTTCCCGCCCCTGCCAGCGGGCCAGAGCAAGAAAAGGCAGCCGGCAGCGGAATCCCCAGCCGTCGCCCCCGACTGCTGCTTTCTCCGCAAGCCTTTTAACTGCCGGGGAGGGCTGGGAGGCAGCAGCAGCTCAGGTGTCTGGCTGGTCTTGTGTCGTGACAGTCAGCTCCGGGGCCGGAGCAGCCGAGGGGAAGAGGCCTTTTGGTTTGCTTCCCAGCGAAACGGGGGTCTTTTGTTTTCCCTTTGTCCCTAGGTTCGTCCGGAAGCGTCCGTCGACAAGTCAAGGGGAGCGGAACCGAAGGTCGCTCGAGATGTTACCTCGCCAGGCGTGCCTCGTGCTTGCGAGTCGGACTGCTGACTACGGAGGGATCCCTTTTGTAGCCGCCGAGGGCCCGCGAGGCTCCGTGTGCCCGCCGCTTCCGAGTGCTGCGCTGCGGCTCGGGCAACGGCCGGGGAGGAATTGTCGGTCCCTCCTGGTAACGCAGCCGGGCCTGCTAGGCGCTTCAAGCAGCGCGTCCGGCCGGGCAGTATTGTTTTCCGAGGCTGTAAAGGAGCCCGAGGTATAAACCCGCTTTACGTTTCCGTACGGCGGTGCGCTTTGTCGGAGAGCTCGGCCGTCCTGACGGAGCTGGCACAGGGTTCCCGCGGGACTCCGGCTTTGCCCGTCTCGTGGAAAGGCTCCAGAGCCTGCTTGGGAAGCCGCTTGACAAGGCACGGCTTTGCCGTGATTTTTACGCCGGAATTCCGACGGTAACGCCGATGCCACGTGTTAGCCTTTCTCCAGCAGCTATGAAAAGCAGAGTGAGCCTTAAGAATCGGATTGCCTTGTAACGAAATTCGAAACAAAGCGGCGGGGTGAAGCGGCTGGAAGCGTCCTGCCAGTCTGCCGTGGGTATCGCTGCCGTGCGTGTTACCTGCCTGTCTGCCGATCGCTCCTGCCTCTTGTTGTGCCCCGGTAATTCCTCTGGGGAAGGCGTTGGGCTCTGACTGTGGCGCGGCGCACCCCGACTCCCTCCTGACCCCGGCGAGACGTGATCGGTGTTTGCCTTCCTCCCCTTTCACAGGGCCTCGGCTGTTGCGTGCAGAGAAGCTGTCAGCCTTGTGAGGGAGCACGCCGCCGGCAAGCGCGTCGTGGTGCTTCGGTACCGAGCTGAGACCGCAGGCGTCCGTCTTTTGTTTGCGAAAAGGGATCGCGAGGAAAGGTGCTGACCTCGGAGGGGGAGAGGTGGCGGGGGAACAGGTAGGAGGCAGCTCTTTCAACCGGTTTTCGGCTTAACTCCTGGGTGCCTGAGCACGGTTCTGGGCTTCGGGGGGTTGGCTTTCGGCTTTTCGCCTTCAGCGCCTCCTCCGTCACCGCTGTCGGCGCGCGCTGAGCTGCGGCTCAGGGGACCGCGGCGATACAGGCCGTGTGCGTGCCAGCCGTCCTCAAGGCTAGAGCTGTATTCTGCTTGTTACCCTGATGAAAGCGTTTCTTTTTTTCTAGGGGGCGTTCCCACAAGGCAGCGGTGTGGAGCCGAAGGGGACTGCGATGGAACGGTGACGGAGCCCGTTTGGACCGAGTCTTGAAGATAGATCTCTCGGGTTTTTGTCTGAGGAAACTTCGTCTCGAGACGGTCCTATCGCTCGCTGGCAACGTGGTAGGAAACTGCTTTGTTGATCTTGACGGCGCAGTGTGTTGGGAGTATTAAGATTCCTCGAGAGCTCAGAAGCGAGTAGGTTGTTTCTCTAAGGGAAAGGGGAATAGGCCTGTATCGTTAAAGGAAAGACTCAGAGCGGGTTTTGCTTCTCTTAAGTACAAAGCGCCCCATCTCAAGTGATTGCAAAGTCTGAAACGATGGTTCAAAAGCAGACTTGTGCTGTTTGCAAAGCGTCTGTTGCACTGCTCAAAGACAAAAGGCGCTCACCCGAGAAAGTTTTTGGAAACCGATGTCCGATAGGCACGGGGAAAGAGCTGGAGAGGTTTACGTCTCGTCTGTCGAATTCTGTTCTCTTTCGTGCCCTTCCATTTTACAATAAAAACTTTCGTGACCCCTTTTCCCGTTCAGGCACTGTTGCTAGTGTTTTTATAAGGGGGAAAAAAAAGCGTATGCCTAGTCTCTCGAGTGATTATTATTTTTTATTTTTTTTTTCTTTTTCTCTAGACTAGTCGAATCGAGAATGTTCGCTGTAAGAACTTCATCCACCGGGATGGGAAGCCAGGCAACTTCCGAACGGGCCGTGGGCAGAGTTCCCTTCTTGATGCCGTGCCTATATAATAAACTGTGCAGTCTCGTTAGCTAGACGGGCTGCAGTACCCAATTTTTTTCGCCAGGAGGCAGCACCGCTCCTCCCAGGCGGAGTAAGGGCAGCGCATGCGCAGAAGCGGCTTTGACCCTCAGGGGCGGGGCTTCCGGCCCCGTGCGTCCGGGCCGATGACGCAATCCCGCTTTGGCGCATGCGCAGAAGGGCTTTCTGGCCGAGTAAGGTCAGCGCATGCGCAGAAGCGGCTTCGACCCTCAGGGGCGGGGCTTCCGGCCCCGTGCGTCCGGGCCGATGACGCAATCCCGCTTTGGCGCATGCGCAGAAGGGCTTTCTGGCCGAGTAAGGTCAGCGCATGCGCAGAAGCGGCTTCGACCCTCAGGGGCGGGGCTTCCGGCCCCGTGCGTCCGGGCCGATGACGCAATCCCGCTTTGGCGCATGCGCAGAAGGGCTTTCTGGCCGAGTAAGGTCGGCGCATGCGCAGAAGCGGCTTCGACCCTCAGGGGCGGGGCTTCCGGCCCCGTGCGTCCGGGCCGATGACGCAATCCCGCTTTGGCGCATGCGCAGAAGCCTTGCTGGCCGACCGAGGGCGGCGCATGCGCAGAAGCGGCTTTGACCCCCCCTAGGGGCGGGGCTTCCGGTTTCGTGCGTAGGGGCAGATGACGCAGCCGGCCCGGGAAAGGCGGGTTCACTGCCGGCCCGCGCGGCGCGCTGGAGCGGCCGTGGAGGTGCGGAGCCTTCGCCGGTAGCCCGGGAGACTTTCGGGCCGGGACGTGCGGCGGCGCGCTCGGGCTGAAGGGCGGCCGGGGGCCGGCGGGCAGCGGCCCGGTCGGGGGGGATGTGGCGGCCCGGCGCTCGGCCGCGGCAGGGAGCGCCTGGTGCCGGCGGCGGGCGGGCTGAGGCAGGCGGGCGGCCCGGCCCGGGAGCGGCGGGGCTGCCGCCGGTTCTCGTCTCCCCGGCAGGGACGGTGGTCAGCGGGCTCCTCACGGGGCTGCCCTTTTTTGGGTGGGTTTTTTTTGGGTTTTTTTTTTTTTTTTTCTCTCGGAGCCGCGCCGCTACCTCGGCGAGGAGCGGCGGCAGGCAGGGCGGCCCCGGTGCTCGCTTGTGGCGGCGGCGCCCGGGAGAGGGGTCGGGCCGCGCCGCCCCGCCGCCCACCCGCCGCCGCCTGCGGGCTGCCCGGGCAGCCGCCGCAGCCCTGCGCGGGGCTTTGTCTTTCCCCCAGCCGCTGGCCTGAGCCGTGGCAGGCGCCTGGGGCTGCCGGCCCCCGCGGGCCGCAGAGAGGCTGCCTCGGGGCCTGCGGTAACGCTGTCGCGGGGGGGTGTGTGTGTGTGTGTGTGTGTGTGCGGCTCAGGAGCCTCTTCCCGCCCCTGCCAGCGGGCCAGAGCAAGAAAAGGCAGCCGGCAGCGGAATCCCCAGCCGTCGCCCCCGACTGCTGCTTTCTCCGCAAGCCTTTTAACTGCCGGGGAGGGCTGGGAGGCAGCAGCAGCTCAGGTGTCTGGCTGGTCTTGTGTCGTGACAGTCAGCTCCGGGGCCGGAGCAGCCGAGGGGAAGAGGCCTTTTGGTTTGCTTCCCAGCGAAACGGGGGTCTTTTGTTTTCCCTTTGTCCCTAGGTTCGTCCGGAAGCGTCCGTCGACAAGTCAAGGGGAGCGGAACCGAAGGTCGCTCGAGATGTTACCTCGCCAGGCGTGCCTCGTGCTTGCGAGTCGGACTGCTGACTACGGAGGGATCCCTTTTGTAGCCGCCGAGGGCCCGCGAGGCTCCGTGTGCCCGCCGCTTCCGAGTGCTGCGCTGCGGCTCGGGCAACGGCCGGGGAGGAATTGTCGGTCCCTCCTGGTAACGCAGCCGGGCCTGCTAGGCGCTTCAAGCAGCGCGTCCGGCCGGGCAGTATTGTTTTCCGAGGCTGTAAAGGAGCCCGAGGTATAAACCCGCTTTACGTTTCCGTACGGCGGTGCGCTTTGTCGGAGAGCTCGGCCGTCCTGACGGAGCTGGCACAGGGTTCCCGCGGGACTCCGGCTTTGCCCGTCTCGTGGAAAGGCTCCAGAGCCTGCTTGGGAAGCCGCTTGACAAGGCACGGCTTTGCCGTGATTTTTACGCCGGAATTCCGACGGTAACGCCGATGCCACGTGTTAGCCTTTCTCCAGCAGCTATGAAAAGCAGAGTGAGCCTTAAGAATCGGATTGCCTTGTAACGAAATTCGAAACAAAGCGGCGGGGTGAAGCGGCTGGAAGCGTCCTGCCAGTCTGCCGTGGGTATCGCTGCCGTGCGTGTTACCTGCCTGTCTGCCGATCGCTCCTGCCTCTTGTTGTGCCCCGGTAATTCCTCTGGGGAAGGCGTTGGGCTCTGACTGCGGCGCACCCCGACTCCCTCCTGACCCCGGCGAGACGTGATCGGTGTTTGCCTTCCTCCCCTTTCACAGGGCCTCGGCTGTTGCGTGCAGAGAAGCTGTCAGCCTTGTGAGGGAGCACGCCGCCGGCAAGCGCGTCGTGGTGCTTCGGTACCGAGCTGAGACCGCAGGCGTCCGTCTTTTGTTTGCGAAAAGGGATCGCGAGGAAAGGTGCTGACCTCGGAGGGGGAGAGGTGGCGGGGGAACAGGTAGGAGGCAGCTCTTTCAACCGGTTTTAGGCTTAACTCCTGGGTGCCTGAGCACGGTTCTGGGCTTCGGGGGGTTGGCTTTCGGCTTTTCGCCTTCAGCGCCTCCTCCGTCACCGCTGTCGGCGCGCGCTGAGCTGCGGCTCAGGGGACCGCGGCGATACAGGCCGTGTGCGTGCCAGCCGTCCTCAAGGCTAGAGCTGTATTCTGCTTGTTACCCTGATGAAAGCGTTTCTTTTTTTCTAGGGGGCGTTCCCACAAGGCAGCGGTGTGGAGCCGAAGGGGACTGCGATTGGACGGTGACGGAGCCGTTTGGACCGAGTCTTGAAGATCTCTCGGGTTTTTGTCCGAGGAAACTTCGTCTCGAGACGGTCCTATCGCTCGCTGGCAACGTGGTAGGAAACTGCTTTGTTCATCTTGACGGCGCAGTGTGTTGGGAGTGTTAAGGTTCCTCGAGAGCTCAGAAGCGAGTAGGTTGTTTCTCTGAGGGAAAGGGGAATAGGCCTGTATCGTTAAAGGGAAGACTCAGAGCGGGTTTTGCTTCTCTTAAGTACAAAGCGCCCCATCTCAAGTGATTGCAAAGTCTGAAACGATGGTTCAAAAGCAGACTTGTGCTGTTTGCAAAGCGTCTGTTGCACTGCTCAAAGACAAAAGGCGCTCACCCGAGAAAGTTTTTGGAAACCGATGTCCGATAGGCACGGGGAAAGAGCTGGAGAGGTTTACGTCTCGTCTGTCGAATTCTGTTCTCTTTCGTGCCCTTCCATTTTACAATAAAAACTTTCGTGACCCCTTTTCCCGTTCAGGCACTGTTGCTAGTGTTTTTATAAGGGGGAAAAAAAAGCGTATGCCTAGTCTCTCGAGTGATTATTATTTTTTATTTTTTTTTTCTTTTTCTCTAGACTAGTCGAATCGAGAATGTTCGCTGTAAGAACTTCATCCACCGGGATGGGAAGCCAGGCAACTTCCGAACGGGCCGTGGGCAGAGTTCCCTTCTTGATGCCGTGCCTATATAATAAACTGTGCAGTCTCCTTAGCTAGACGGGCTGCAGTACCCAATTTTTTTCGCCAGGAGGCAGCACCGCTCCTCCCAGGCGGAGTAAGGGCAGCGCATGCGCAGAAGCGGCTTTGACCCTCAGGGGCGGGGCTTCCGGCCCCGTGCGTCCGGGCCGATGACGCAATCCCGCTTTGGCGCATGCGCAGAAGGGCTTTCTGGCCGAGTAAGGTCAGCGCATGCGCAGAAGCGGCTTCGACCCTCAGGGGCGGGGCTTCCGGCCCCGTGCGTCCGGGCCGATGACGCAATCCCGCTTTGGCGCATGCGCAGAAGGGCTTTCTGGCCGAGTAAGGTCAGCGCATGCGCAGAAGCGGCTTCGACCCTCAGGGGCGGGGCTTCCGGCCCCGTGCGTCCGGGCCGATGACGCAATCCCGCTTTGGCGCATGCGCAGAAGGGCTTTCTGGCCGAGTAAGGTCAGCGCATGCGCAGAAGCGGCTTCGACCCTCAGGGGCGGGGCTTCCGGCCCCGTGCGTCCGGGCCGATGACGCAATCCCGCTTTGGCGCATGCGCAGAAGCCTTGCTGGCCGACCGAGGGCGGCGCATGCGCAGAAGCGGCTTTGACCCCCCCTAGGGGCGGGGCTTCCGGCCTCGTGCGTAGGGGCAGATGACGCAGCCGGCCCGGGAAAGGCGGGTTCACTGCCGGCCCGCGCGGCGCGCTGGAGCGGCCGTGGAGGTGCGGAGCCTTCGCCGGTAGCCCGGGAGACTTTCGGGCCGGGACGTGCGGCGGCGCGCTCGGGCTGAAGGGCGGCCGGGGGCCGGCGGGCAGCGGCCCGGTCGGGGGGGATGTGGCGGCCCGGCGCTCGGCCGCGGCAGGGAGCGCCTGGTGCCGGCGGCGGGCGGGCTGAGGCAGGCGGGCGGCCCGGCCCGGGAGCGGCGGGGCTGCCGCCGGTTCTCGTCTCCCCGGCAGGGACGGTGGTCAGCGGGCTCCTCACGGGGCTGCCCTTTTTTGGGTGGGTTTTTTTTGGGTTTTTTTTTTTTTTTTTCTCTCGGAGCCGCGCCGCTACCTCGGCGAGGAGCGGCGGCAGGCAGGGCGGCCCCGGTGCTCGCTTGTGGCGGCGGCGCCCGGGAGAGGGGTCGGGCCGCGCCGCCCCGCCGCCCACCCGCCGCCGCCTGCGGGCTGCCCGGGCAGCCGCCGCAGCCCTGCGCGGGGCTTTGTCTTTCCCCCAGCCGCTGGCCTGAGCCGTGGCAGGCGCCTGGGGCTGCCGGCCCCCGCGGGCCGCAGAGAGGCTGCCTCGGGGCCTGCGGTAACGCTGTCGCGGGGGGGTGTGTGTGTGTGTGTGTGTGTGTGCGGCTCAGGAGCCTCTTCCCGCCCCTGCCAGCGGGCCAGAGCAAGAAAAGGCAGCCGGCAGCGGAATCCCCAGCCGTCGCCCCCGACTGCTGCTTTCTCCGCAAGCCTTTTAACTGCCGGGGAGGGCTGGGAGGCAGCAGCAGCTCAGGTGTCTGGCTGGTCTTGTGTCGTGACAGTCAGCTCCGGGGCCGGAGCAGCCGAGGGGAAGAGGCCTTTTGGTTTGCTTCCCAGCGAAACGGGGGTCTTTTGTTTTCCCTTTGTCCCTAGGTTCGTCCGGAAGCGTCCGTCGACAAGTCAAGGGGAGCGGAACCGAAGGTCGCTCGAGATGTTACCTCGCCAGGCGTGCCTCGTGCTTGCGAGTCGGACTGCTGACTACGGAGGGATCCCTTTTGTAGCCGCCGAGGGCCCGCGAGGCTCCGTGTGCCCGCCGCTTCCGAGTGCTGCGCTGCGGCTCGGGCAACGGCCGGGGAGGAATTGTCGGTCCCTCCTGGTAACGCAGCCGGGCCTGCTAGGCGCTTCAAGCAGCGCGTCCGGCCGGGCAGTATTGTTTTCCGAGGCTGTAAAGGAGCCCGAGGTATAAACCCGCTTTACGTTTCCGTACGGCGGTGCGCTTTGTCGGAGAGCTCGGCCGTCCTGACGGAGCTGGCACAGGGTTCCCGCGGGACTCCGGCTTTGCCCGTCTCGTGGAAAGGCTCCAGAGCCTGCTTGGGAAGCCGCTTGACAAGGCACGGCTTTGCCGTGATTTTTACGCCGGAATTCCGACGGTAACGCCGATGCCACGTGTTAGCCTTTCTCCAGCAGCTATGAAAAGCAGAGTGAGCCTTAAGAATCGGATTGCCTTGTAACGAAATTCGAAACAAAGCGGCGGGGTGAAGCGGCTGGAAGCGTCCTGCCAGTCTGCCGTGGGTATCGCTGCCGTGCGTGTTACCTGCCTGTCTGCCGATCGCTCCTGCCTCTTGTTGTGCCCCGGTAATTCCTCTGGGGAAGGCGTTGGGCTCTGACTGCGGCGCACCCCGACTCCCTCCTGACCCCGGCGAGACGTGATCGGTGTTTGCCTTCCTCCCCTTTCACAGGGCCTCGGCTGTTGCGTGCAGAGAAGCTGTCAGCCTTGTGAGGGAGCACGCCGCCGGCAAGCGCGTCGTGGTGCTTCGGTACCGAGCTGAGACCGCAGGCGTCCGTCTTTTGTTTGCGAAAAGGGATCGCGAGGAAAGGTGCTGACCTCGGAGGGGGAGAGGTGGCGGGGGAACAGGTAGGAGGCAGCTCTTTCAACCGGTTTTAGGCTTAACTCCTGGGTGCCTGAGCACGGTTCTGGGCTTCGGGGGGTTGGCTTTCGGCTTTTCGCCTTCAGCGCCTCCTCCGTCACCGCTGTCGGCGCGCGCTGAGCTGCGGCTCAGGGGACCGCGGCGATACAGGCCGTGTGCGTGCCAGCCGTCCTCAAGGCTAGAGCTGTATTCTGCTTGTTACCCTGATGAAAGCGTTTCTTTTTTTCTAGGGGGCGTTCCCACAAGGCAGCGGTGTGGAGCCGAAGGGGACTGCGATTGGACGGTGACGGAGCCGTTTGGACCGAGTCTTGAAGATCTCTCGGGTTTTTGTCCGAGGAAACTTCGTCTCGAGACGGTCCTATCGCTCGCTGGCAACGTGGTAGGAAACTGCTTTGTTCATCTTGACGGCGCAGTGTGTTGGGAGTGTTAAGGTTCCTCGAGAGCTCAGAAGCGAGTAGGTTGTTTCTCTGAGGGAAAGGGGAATAGGCCTGTATCGTTAAAGGGAAGACTCAGAGCGGGTTTTGCTTCTCTTAAGTACAAAGCGCCCCATCTCAAGTGATTGCAAAGTCTGAAACGATGGTTCAAAAGCAGACTTGTGCTGTTTGCAAAGCGTCTGTTGCACTGCTCAAAGACAAAAGGCGCTCACCCGAGAAAGTTTTTGGAAACCGATGTCCGATAGGCACGGGGAAAGAGCTGGAGAGGTTTACGTCTCGTCTGTCGAATTCTGTTCTCTTTCGTGCCCTTCCATTTTACAATAAAAACTTTCGTGACCCCTTTTCCCGTTCAGGCACTGTTGCTAGTGTTTTTATAAGGGGGAAAAAAAAGCGTATGCCTAGTCTCTCGAGTGATTATTATTTTTTATTTTTTTTTTCTTTTTCTCTAGACTAGTCGAATCGAGAATGTTCGCTGTAAGAACTTCATCCACCGGGATGGGAAGCCAGGCAACTTCCGAACGGGCCGTGGGCAGAGTTCCCTTCTTGATGCCGTGCCTATATAATAAACTGTGCAGTCTCCTTAGCTAGACGGGCTGCAGTACCCAATTTTTTTCGCCAGGAGGCAGCACCGCTCCTCCCAGGCGGAGTAAGGGCAGCGCATGCGCAGACGCGGCTTGACGCCGAAGGGGGCGGGGCTTCCGGCCCCGTGCGTCCGGGCCGATGACGCAATCCCGCTTTGGCGCATGCGCAGAAGGGCTGTCTGGCCAAGTAAGGTCAGCGCATGCGCAGAAGCGGCTTTGACCCTCAGGGGCGGGGCTTCCGGCCCCGTGCGTCCGGGCCGATGACGCAATCCCGCTTTGGCGCATGCGCAGAAGGGCTTTCTGGCCGAGTAAGGTCAGCGCATGCGCAGAAGCGGCTTCGACCCTCAGGGGCGGGGCTTCCGGCCCCGTGCGTCCGGGCCGATGACGCAATCCCGCTTTGGCGCATGCGCAGAAGGGCTTTCTGGCCGAGTAAGGTCAGCGCATGCGCAGAAGCGGCTTTGACCCTCAGGGGCGGGGCTTCCGGCCCCGTGCGTCCGGGCCGATGACGCAATCCCGCTTTGGCGCATGCGCAGAAGCCTTGCTGGCCGACGGAGGGCGGCGCATGCGCAGAAGCGGCTTTGACCCCCCCTAGGGGCGGGGCTTCCGGCCTCGTGCGTAGGGGCAGAGGACGCATCCGGCCCGGGAAAGGCGGGTTCACTGCCGGCCCGCGCGGCGCGCTGGAGCGGCCGTGGAGGTGCGGAGCCTTCGCCGGTAGCCCGGGAGACTTTCGGGCCGGGACGTGCGGCGGCGCGCTCGGGCTGAAGGGCGGCCGGGGGCCGGCGGGCAGCGGCCCGGTCGGGGGGGATGTGGCGGCCCGGCGCTCGGCCGCGGCAGGGAGCGCCTGGTGCCGGCGGCGGGCGGGCTGAGGCAGGCGGGCGGCCCGGCCCGGGAGCGGCGGGGCTGCCGCCGGTTCTCGTCTCCCCGGCAGGGACGGTGGTCAGCGGGCTCCTCACGGGGCTGCCCTTTTTTGGGTGGGTTTTTTTTGGGTTTTTTTTTTTTTTTTTTCTCTCGGAGCCGCGCCGCTACCTCGGCGAGGAGCGGCGGCAGGCAGGGCGGCCCCGGTGCTCGCTTGTGGCGGCGGCGCCCGGGAGAGGGGTCGGGCCGCGCCGCCCCGCCGCCCACCCGCCGCCGCCTGCGGGCTGCCCGGGCAGCCGCCGCAGCCCTGCGCGGGGCTTTGTCTTTCCCCCAGCCGCTGGCCTGAGCCGTGGCAGGCGCCTGGGGCTGCCGGCCCCCGCGGGCCGCAGAGAGGCTGCCTCGGGGCCTGCGGTAACGCTGTCGCGGGGGTGTGTGTGTGTGTGTGTGTGTGTGTGCGGCTCAGGAGCCTCTTCCCGCCCCTGCCAGCGGGCCAGAGCAAGAAAAGGCAGCCGGCAGCGGAATCCCCAGCCGTCGCCCCCGACTGCTGCTTTCTCCGCAAGCCTTTTAACTGCCGGGGAGGGCTGGGAGGCAGCAGCAGCTCAGGTGTCTGGCTGGTCTTGTGTCGTGACAGTCAGCTCCGGGGCCGGAGCAGCCGAGGGGAAGAGGCCTTTTGGTTTGCTTCCCAGCGAAACGGGGGTCTTTTGTTTTCCCTTTGTCCCTAGGTTCGTCCGGAAGCGTCCGTCGACAAGTCAAGGGGAGCGGAACCGAAGGTCGCTCGAGATGTTACCTCGCCACGCGTGCCTCGTGCTTGCGAGTCGGACTGCTGACTACGGAGGGATCCCTTTTGTAGCCGCCGAGGGCCCGCGAGGCTCCGTGTGCCCGCCGCTTCCGAGTGCTGCGCTGCGGCTCGGGCAACGGCCGGGGAGGAATTGTCGGTCCCTCCTGGTAACGCAGCCGGGCCTGCTAGGCGCTTAAAGCAGCGCGTCCGGCCGGGCAGTATTGTTTTCCGAGGCTGTAAAGGAGCCCGAGGTATAAACCCGCTTTACGTTTCCGTACGGCGGTGCGCTTTGTCGGAGAGCTCGGCCGTCCTGACGGAGCTGGCACAGGGTTCCCGCGGGACTCCGGCTTTGCCCGTCTCGTGGAAAGGCTCCAGAGCCTGCTTGGGAAGCCGCTTGACAAGGCACGGCTTTGCCGTGATTTTTACGCCGGAATTCCGACGGTAACGCCGATGCCACGTGTTAGCCTTTCTCCAGCAGCTCTTCAAAGCAAGAGTGAGCCTTAAGAATCGGATTGCCTTGTAACGAAATTCGAAACAAAGCGGCGGGGTGAAGCGGCTGGAAGCGTCCTGCCAGTCTGCCGTGGGTATCGCTGCCGTGCGTGTCACCTGCCTGTCTGCCGATCGCTCCTGCCTCTTGTTGTGCCCCGGTAATTCCTCTGGGGAAGGCGTTGGGCTCTGACTGTGGCGCGGCGCACCCCGACTCCCTCCTGACCCCGGCGAGACGTGATCGGTGTTTGCCTTCCTCCCCTTTCACAGGGCCTCGGCTGTTGCGTGCAGAGAAGCTGTCAGCCTTGTGAGGGAGCACGCCGCCGGCAAGCGCGTCGTGGTGCTTCGGTACCGAGCTGAGACCGCAGGCGTCCGTCTTTTGTTTGCGAAAAGGGATCGCGAGGAAAGGTGCTGACCTCGGAGGGGGAGAGGTGGCGGGGGAACAGGTAGGAGGCAGCTCTTTCAACCGGTTTTCGGCTTAACTCCTGGGTGCCTGAGCACGGTTCTGGGCTTCGGGGGGTTGGCTTTCGGCTTTTCGCCTTCAGCGCCTCCTCCGTCACCGCTGTCGGCGCGCGCTGAGCTGCGGCTCAGGGGACCGCGGCGATACAGGCCGTGTGCGTGCCAGCCGTCCTCAAGGCTAGAGCTGTATTCTGCTTGTTACCCTGATGAAAGCGTTTCTTTTTTTCTAGGGGGCGTTCCCACAAGGCAGCGGTGTGGAGCCGAAGGGGACTGCGATTGGACGGTGACGGAGCCGTTTGGACCGAGTCTTGAAGATCTCTCGGGTTTTTGTCCGAGGAAACTTCGTCTCGAGACGGTCCTATCGCTCGCTGGCAACGTGGTAGGAAACTGCTTTGTTCATCTTGACGGCGCAGTGTGTTGGGAGTGTTAAGGTTCCTCGAGAGCTCAGAAGCGAGTAGGTTGTTTCTCTGAGGGAAAGGGGAATAGGCCTGTATCGTTAAAGGGAAGACTCAGAGCGGGTTTTGCTTCTCTTAAGTACAAAGCGCCCCATCTCAAGTGATTGCAAAGTCTGAAACGATGGTTCAAAAGCAGACTTGTGCTGTTTGCAAAGCGTCTGTTGCACTGCTCAAAGACAAAAGGCGCTCACCCGAGAAAGTTTTTGGAAACCGATGTCCGATAGGCACGGGGAAAGAGCTGGAGAGGTTTACGTCTCGTCTGTCGAATTCTGTTCTCTTTCGTGCCCTTCCATTTTACAATAAAAACTTTCGTGACCCCTTTTCCCGTTCAGGCACTGTTGCTAGTGTTTTTATAAGGGGGAAAAAAAAGCGTATGCCTAGTCTCTCGAGTGATTATTATTTTTTATTTTTTTTTTCTTTTTCTCTAGACTAGTCGAATCGAGAATGTTCGCTGTAAGAACTTCATCCACCGGGATGGGAAGCCAGGCAACTTCCGAACGGGCCGTGGGCAGAGTTCCCTTCTTGATGCCGTGCCTATATAATAAACTGTGCAGTCTCGTTAGCTAGACGGGCTGCAGTACCCAATTTTTTTCGCCAGGAGGCAGCACCGCTCCTCCCAGGCGGAGTAAGGGCAGCGCATGCGCAGAAGCGGCTTTGACCCTCAGGGGCGGGGCTTCCGGCCCCGTGCGTCCGGGCCGATGACGCAATCCCGCTTTGGCGCATGCGCAGAAGGGCTTTCTGGCCGAGTAAGGTCAGCGCATGCGCAGAAGCGGCTTCGACCCTCAGGGGCGGGGCTTCCGGCCCCGTGCGTCCGGGCCGATGACGCAATCCCGCTTTGGCGCATGCGCAGAAGGGCTTTCTGGCCGAGTAAGGTCAGCGCATGCGCAGAAGCGGCTTCGACCCTCAGGGGCGGGGCTTCCGGCCCCGTGCGTCCGGGCCGATGACGCAATCCCGCTTTGGCGCATGCGCAGAAGGGCTTTCTGGCCGAGTAAGGTCAGCGCATGCGCAGAAGCGGCTTCGACCCTCAGGGGCGGGGCTTCCGGCCCCGTGCGTCCGGGCCGATGACGCAATCCCGCTTTGGCGCATGCGCAGAAGCCTTGCTGGCCGACCGAGGGCGGCGCATGCGCAGAAGCGGCTTTGACCCCCCCTAGGGGCGGGGCTTCCGGCCTCGTGCGTAGGGGCAGATGACGCAGCCGGCCCGGGAAAGGCGGGTTCACTGCCGGCCCGCGCGGCGCGCTGGAGCGGCCGTGGAGGTGCGGAGCCTTCGCCGGTAGCCCGGGAGACTTTCGGGCCGGGACGTGCGGCGGCGCGCTCGGGCTGAAGGGCGGCCGGGGGCCGGCGGGCAGCGGCCCGGTCGGGGGGGATGTGGCGGCCCGGCGCTCGGCCGCGGCAGGGAGCGCCTGGTGCCGGCGGCGGGCGGGCTGAGGCAGGCGGGCGGCCCGGCCCGGGAGCGGCGGGGCTGCCGCCGGTTCTCGTCTCCCCGGCAGGGACGGTGGTCAGCGGGCTCCTCACGGGGCTGCCCTTTTTTGGGTGGGTTTTTTTTGGGTTTTTTTTTTTTTTTTTCTCTCGGAGCCGCGCCGCTACCTCGGCGAGGAGCGGCGGCAGGCAGGGCGGCCCCGGTGCTCGCTTGTGGCGGCGGCGCCCGGGAGAGGGGTCGGGCCGCGCCGCCCCGCCGCCCACCCGCCGCCGCCTGCGGGCTGCCCGGGCAGCCGCCGCAGCCCTGCGCGGGGCTTTGTCTTTCCCCCAGCCGCTGGCCTGAGCCGTGGCAGGCGCCTGGGGCTGCCGGCCCCCGCGGGCCGCAGAGAGGCTGCCTCGGGGCCTGCGGTAACGCTGTCGCGGGGGGGTGTGTGTGTGTGTGTGTGTGTGTGCGGCTCAGGAGCCTCTTCCCGCCCCTGCCAGCGGGCCAGAGCAAGAAAAGGCAGCCGGCAGCGGAATCCCCAGCCGTCGCCCCCGACTGCTGCTTTCTCCGCAAGCCTTTTAACTGCCGGGGAGGGCTGGGAGGCAGCAGCAGCTCAGGTGTCTGGCTGGTCTTGTGTCGTGACAGTCAGCTCCGGGGCCGGAGCAGCCGAGGGGAAGAGGCCTTTTGGTTTGCTTCCCAGCGAAACGGGGGTCTTTTGTTTTCCCTTTGTCCCTAGGTTCGTCCGGAAGCGTCCGTCGACAAGTCAAGGGGAGCGGAACCGAAGGTCGCTCGAGATGTTACCTCGCCAGGCGTGCCTCGTGCTTGCGAGTCGGACTGCTGACTACGGAGGGATCCCTTTTGTAGCCGCCGAGGGCCCGCGAGGCTCCGTGTGCCCGCCGCTTCCGAGTGCTGCGCTGCGGCTCGGGCAACGGCCGGGGAGGAATTGTCGGTCCCTCCTGGTAACGCAGCCGGGCCTGCTAGGCGCTTCAAGCAGCGCGTCCGGCCGGGCAGTATTGTTTTCCGAGGCTGTAAAGGAGCCCGAGGTATAAACCCGCTTTACGTTTCCGTACGGCGGTGCGCTTTGTCGGAGAGCTCGGCCGTCCTGACGGAGCTGGCACAGGGTTCCCGCGGGACTCCGGCTTTGCCCGTCTCGTGGAAAGGCTCCAGAGCCTGCTTGGGAAGCCGCTTGACAAGGCACGGCTTTGCCGTGATTTTTACGCCGGAATTCCGACGGTAACGCCGATGCCACGTGTTAGCCTTTCTCCAGCAGCTATGAAAAGCAGAGTGAGCCTTAAGAATCGGATTGCCTTGTAACGAAATTCGAAACAAAGCGGCGGGGTGAAGCGGCTGGAAGCGTCCTGCCAGTCTGCCGTGGGTATCGCTGCCGTGCGTGTTACCTGCCTGTCTGCCGATCGCTCCTGCCTCTTGTTGTGCCCCGGTAATTCCTCTGGGGAAGGCGTTGGGCTCTGACTGCGGCGCACCCCGACTCCCTCCTGACCCCGGCGAGACGTGATCGGTGTTTGCCTTCCTCCCCTTTCACAGGGCCTCGGCTGTTGCGTGCAGAGAAGCTGTCAGCCTTGTGAGGGAGCACGCCGCCGGCAAGCGCGTCGTGGTGCTTCGGTACCGAGCTGAGACCGCAGGCGTCCGTCTTTTGTTTGCGAAAAGGGATCGCGAGGAAAGGTGCTGACCTCGGAGGGGGAGAGGTGGCGGGGGAACAGGTAGGAGGCAGCTCTTTCAACCGGTTTTAGGCTTAACTCCTGGGTGCCTGAGCACGGTTCTGGGCTTCGGGGGGTTGGCTTTCGGCTTTTCGCCTTCAGCGCCTCCTCCGTCACCGCTGTCGGCGCGCGCTGAGCTGCGGCTCAGGGGACCGCGGCGATACAGGCCGTGTGCGTGCCAGCCGTCCTCAAGGCTAGAGCTGTATTCTGCTTGTTACCCTGATGAAAGCGTTTCTTTTTTTCTAGGGGGCGTTCCCACAAGGCAGCGGTGTGGAGCCGAAGGGGACTGCGATTGGACGGTGACGGAGCCGTTTGGACCGAGTCTTGAAGATCTCTCGGGTTTTTGTCCGAGGAAACTTCGTCTCGAGACGGTCCTATCGCTCGCTGGCAACGTGGTAGGAAACTGCTTTGTTCATCTTGACGGCGCAGTGTGTTGGGAGTGTTAAGGTTCCTCGAGAGCTCAGAAGCGAGTAGGTTGTTTCTCTGAGGGAAAGGGGAATAGGCCTGTATCGTTAAAGGGAAGACTCAGAGCGGGTTTTGCTTCTCTTAAGTACAAAGCGCCCCATCTCAAGTGATTGCAAAGTCTGAAACGATGGTTCAAAAGCAGACTTGTGCTGTTTGCAAAGCGTCTGTTGCACTGCTCAAAGACAAAAGGCGCTCACCCGAGAAAGTTTTTGGAAACCGATGTCCGATAGGCACGGGGAAAGAGCTGGAGAGGTTTACGTCTCGTCTGTCGAATTCTGTTCTCTTTCGTGCCCTTCCATTTTACAATAAAAACTTTCGTGACCCCTTTTCCCGTTCAGGCACTGTTGCTAGTGTTTTTATAAGGGGGAAAAAAAAGCGTATGCCTAGTCTCTCGAGTGATTATTATTTTTTATTTTTTTTTTCTTTTTCTCTAGACTAGTCGAATCGAGAATGTTCGCTGTAAGAACTTCATCCACCGGGATGGGAAGCCAGGCAACTTCCGAACGGGCCGTGGGCAGAGTTCCCTTCTTGATGCCGTGCCTATATAATAAACTGTGCAGTCTCCTTAGCTAGACGGGCTGCAGTACCCAATTTTTTTCGCCAGGAGGCAGCACCGCTCCTCCCAGGCGGAGTAAGGGCAGCGCATGCGCAGACGCGGCTTGACGCCGAAGGGGGCGGGGCTTCCGGCCCCGTGCGTCCGGGCCGATGACGCAATCCCGCTTTGGCGCATGCGCAGAAGGGCTGTCTGGCCAAGTAAGGTCAGCGCATGCGCAGAAGCGGCTTTGACCCTCAGGGGCGGGGCTTCCGGCCCCGTGCGTCCGGGCCGATGACGCAATCCCGCTTTGGCGCATGCGCAGAAGGGCTTTCTGGCCGAGTAAGGTCAGCGCATGCGCAGAAGCGGCTTCGACCCTCAGGGGCGGGGCTTCCGGCCCCGTGCGTCCGGGCCGATGACGCAATCCCGCTTTGGCGCATGCGCAGAAGGGCTTTCTGGCCGAGTAAGGTCAGCGCATGCGCAGAAGCGGCTTTGACCCTCAGGGGCGGGGCTTCCGGCCCCGTGCGTCCGGGCCGATGACGCAATCCCGCTTTGGCGCATGCGCAGAAGCCTTGCTGGCCGACGGAGGGCGGCGCATGCGCAGAAGCGGCTTTGACCCCCCCTAGGGGCGGGGCTTCCGGCCTCGTGCGTAGGGGCAGAGGACGCATCCGGCCCGGGAAAGGCGGGTTCACTGCCGGCCCGCGCGGCGCGCTGGAGCGGCCGTGGAGGTGCGGAGCCTTCGCCGGTAGCCCGGGAGACTTTCGGGCCGGGACGTGCGGCGGCGCGCTCGGGCTGAAGGGCGGCCGGGGGCCGGCGGGCAGCGGCCCGGTCGGGGGGGATGTGGCGGCCCGGCGCTCGGCCGCGGCAGGGAGCGCCTGGTGCCGGCGGCGGGCGGGCTGAGGCAGGCGGGCGGCCCGGCCCGGGAGCGGCGGGGCTGCCGCCGGTTCTCGTCTCCCCGGCAGGGACGGTGGTCAGCGGGCTCCTCACGGGGCTGCCCTTTTTTGGGTGGGTTTTTTTTGGGTTTTTTTTTTTTTTTTTCTCTCGGAGCCGCGCCGCTACCTCGGCGAGGAGCGGCGGCAGGCAGGGCGGCCCCGGTGCTCGCTTGTGGCGGCGGCGCCCGGGAGAGGGGTCGGGCCGCGCCGCCCCGCCGCCCACCCGCCGCCGCCTGCGGGCTGCCCGGGCAGCCGCCGCAGCCCTGCGCGGGGCTTTGTCTTTCCCCCAGCCGCTGGCCTGAGCCGTGGCAGGCGCCTGGGGCTGCCGGCCCCCGCGGGCCGCAGAGAGGCTGCCTCGGGGCCTGCGGTAACGCTGTCGCGGGGGTGTGTGTGTGTGTGTGTGTGTGTGTGCGGCTCAGGAGCCTCTTCCCGCCCCTGCCAGCGGGCCAGAGCAAGAAAAGGCAGCCGGCAGCGGAATCCCCAGCCGTCGCCCCCGACTGCTGCTTTCTCCGCAAGCCTTTTAACTGCCGGGGAGGGCTGGGAGGCAGCAGCAGCTCAGGTGTCTGGCTGGTCTTGTGTCGTGACAGTCAGCTCCGGGGCCGGAGCAGCCGAGGGGAAGAGGCCTTTTGGTTTGCTTCCCAGCGAAACGGGGGTCTTTTGTTTTCCCTTTGTCCCTAGGTTCGTCCGGAAGCGTCCGTCGACAAGTCAAGGGGAGCGGAACCGAAGGTCGCTCGAGATGTTACCTCGCCACGCGTGCCTCGTGCTTGCGAGTCGGACTGCTGACTACGGAGGGATCCCTTTTGTAGCCGCCGAGGGCCCGCGAGGCTCCGTGTGCCCGCCGCTTCCGAGTGCTGCGCTGCGGCTCGGGCAACGGCCGGGGAGGAATTGTCGGTCCCTCCTGGTAACGCAGCCGGGCCTGCTAGGCGCTTAAAGCAGCGCGTCCGGCCGGGCAGTATTGTTTTCCGAGGCTGTAAAGGAGCCCGAGGTATAAACCCGCTTTACGTTTCCGTACGGCGGTGCGCTTTGTCGGAGAGCTCGGCCGTCCTGACGGAGCTGGCACAGGGTTCCCGCGGGACTCCGGCTTTGCCCGTCTCGTGGAAAGGCTCCAGAGCCTGCTTGGGAAGCCGCTTGACAAGGCACGGCTTTGCCGTGATTTTTACGCCGGAATTCCGACGGTAACGCCGATGCCACGTGTTAGCCTTTCTCCAGCAGCTCTTCAAAGCAAGAGTGAGCCTTAAGAATCGGATTGCCTTGTAACGAAATTCGAAACAAAGCGGCGGGGTGAAGCGGCTGGAAGCGTCCTGCCAGTCTGCCGTGGGTATCGCTGCCGTGCGTGTCACCTGCCTGTCTGCCGATCGCTCCTGCCTCTTGTTGTGCCCCGGTAATTCCTCTGGGGAAGGCGTTGGGCTCTGACTGTGGCGCGGCGCACCCCGACTCCCTCCTGACCCCGGCGAGACGTGATCGGTGTTTGCCTTCCTCCCCTTTCACAGGGCCTCGGCTGTTGCGTGCAGAGAAGCTGTCAGCCTTGTGAGGGAGCACGCCGCCGGCAAGCGCGTCGTGGTGCTTCGGTACCGAGCTGAGACCGCAGGCGTCCGTCTTTTGTTTGCGAAAAGGGATCGCGAGGAAAGGTGCTGACCTCGGAGGGGGAGAGGTGGCGGGGGAACAGGTAGGAGGCAGCTCTTTCAACCGGTTTTCGGCTTAACTCCTGGGTGCCTGAGCACGGTTCTGGGCTTCGGGGGGTTGGCTTTCGGCTTTTCGCCTTCAGCGCCTCCTCCGTCACCGCTGTCGGCGCGCGCTGAGCTGCGGCTCAGGGGACCGCGGCGATACAGGCCGTGTGCGTGCCAGCCGTCCTCAAGGCTAGAGCTGTATTCTGCTTGTTACCCTGATGAAAGCGTTTCTTTTTTTCTAGGGGGCGTTCCCACAAGGCAGCGGTGTGGAGCCGAAGGGGACTGCGATTGGACGGTGACGGAGCCGTTTGGACCGAGTCTTGAAGATCTCTCGGGTTTTTGTCCGAGGAAACTTCGTCTCGAGACGGTCCTATCGCTCGCTGGCAACGTGGTAGGAAACTGCTTTGTTCATCTTGACGGCGCAGTGTGTTGGGAGTGTTAAGGTTCCTCGAGAGCTCAGAAGCGAGTAGGTTGTTTCTCTGAGGGAAAGGGGAATAGGCCTGTATCGTTAAAGGGAAGACTCAGAGCGGGTTTTGCTTCTCTTAAGTACAAAGCGCCCCATCTCAAGTGATTGCAAAGTCTGAAACGATGGTTCAAAAGCAGACTTGTGCTGTTTGCAAAGCGTCTGTTGCACTGCTCAAAGACAAAAGGCGCTCACCCGAGAAAGTTTTTGGAAACCGATGTCCGATAGGCACGGGGAAAGAGCTGGAGAGGTTTACGTCTCGTCTGTCGAATTCTGTTCTCTTTCGTGCCCTTCCATTTTACAATAAAAACTTTCGTGACCCCTTTTCCCGTTCAGGCACTGTTGCTAGTGTTTTTATAAGGGGGAAAAAAAAGCGTATGCCTAGTCTCTCGAGTGATTATTATTTTTTATTTTTTTTTTCTTTTTCTCTAGACTAGTCGAATCGAGAATGTTCGCTGTAAGAACTTCATCCACCGGGATGGGAAGCCAGGCAACTTCCGAACGGGCCGTGGGCAGAGTTCCCTTCTTGATGCCGTGCCTATATAATAAACTGTGCAGTCTCGTTAGCTAGACGGGCTGCAGTACCCAATTTTTTTCGCCAGGAGGCAGCACCGCTCCTCCCAGGCGGAGTAAGGGCAGCGCATGCGCAGAAGCGGCTTTGACCCTCAGGGGCGGGGCTTCCGGCCCCGTGCGTCCGGGCCGATGACGCAATCCCGCTTTGGCGCATGCGCAGAAGGGCTTTCTGGCCGAGTAAGGTCAGCGCATGCGCAGAAGCGGCTTCGACCCTCAGGGGCGGGGCTTCCGGCCCCGTGCGTCCGGGCCGATGACGCAATCCCGCTTTGGCGCATGCGCAGAAGGGCTTTCTGGCCGAGTAAGGTCAGCGCATGCGCAGAAGCGGCTTCGACCCTCAGGGGCGGGGCTTCCGGCCCCGTGCGTCCGGGCCGATGACGCAATCCCGCTTTGGCGCATGCGCAGAAGGGCTTTCTGGCCGAGTAAGGTCAGCGCATGCGCAGAAGCGGCTTTGACCCTCAGGGGCGGGGCTTCCGGCCCCGTGCGTCCGGGCCGATGACGCAATCCCGCTTTGGCGCATGCGCAGAAGCCTTGCTGGCCGACCGAGGGCGGCGCATGCGCAGAAGCGGCTTTGACCCCCCCTAGGGGCGGGGCTTCCGGCCTCGTGCGTAGGGGCAGAGGACGCAGCCGGCCCGGGAAAGGCGGGTTCACTGCCGGCCCGCGCGGCGCGCTGGAGCGGCCGTGGAGGTGCGGAGCCTTCGCCGGTAGCCCGGGAGACTTTCGGGCCGGGACGTGCGGCGGCGCGCTCGGGCTGAAGGGCGGCCGGGGGCCGGCGGGCAGCGGCCCGGTCGGGGGGGATGTGGCGGCCCGGCGCTCGGCCGCGGCAGGGAGCGCCTGGTGCCGGCGGCGGGCGGGCTGAGGCAGGCGGGCGGCCCGGCCCGGGAGCGGCGGGGCTGCCGCCGGTTCTCGTCTCCCCGGCAGGGACGGTGGTCAGCGGGCTCCTCACGGGGCTGCCCTTTTTTGGGTGGGTTTTTTTTGGGGTTTTTTTTTTTTTTTTCTCTCGGAGCCGCGCCGCTACCTCGGCGAGGAGCGGCGGCAGGCAGGGCGGCCCCGGTGCTCGCTTGTGGCGGCGGCGCCCGGGAGAGGGGTCGGGCCGCGCCGCCCCGCCGCCCACCCGCCGCCGCCTGCGGGCTGCCCGGGCAGCCGCCGCAGCCCTGCGCGGGGCTTTGTCTTTCCCCCAGCCGCTGGCCTGAGCCGTGGCAGGCGCCTGGGGCTGCCGGCCCCCGCGGGCCGCAGAGAGGCTGCCTCGGGGCCTGCGGTAACGCTGTCGCGGGGGGGTGTGTGTGTGTGTGTGTGTGTGTGCGGCTCAGGAGCCTCTTCCCGCCCCTGCCAGCGGGCCAGAGCAAGAAAAGGCAGCCGGCAGCGGAATCCCCAGCCGTCGCCCCCGACTGCTGCTTTCTCCGCAAGCCTTTTAACTGCCGGGGAGGGCTGGGAGGCAGCAGCAGCTCAGGTGTCTGGCTGGTCTTGTGTCGTGACAGTCAGCTCCGGGGCCGGAGCAGCCGAGGGGAAGAGGCCTTTTGGTTTGCTTCCCAGCGAAACGGGGGTCTTTTGTTTTCCCTTTGTCCCTAGGTTCGTCCGGAAGCGTCCGTCGACAAGTCAAGGGGAGCGGAACCGAAGGTCGCTCGAGATGTTACCTCGCCAGGCGTGCCTCGTGCTTGCGAGTCGGACTGCTGACTACGGAGGGATCCCTTTTGTAGCCGCCGAGGGCCCGCGAGGCTCCGTGTGCCCGCCGCTTCCGAGTGCTGCGCTGCGGCTCGGGCAACGGCCGGGGAGGAATTGTCGGTCCCTCCTGGTAACGCAGCCGGGCCTGCTAGGCGCTTAAAGCAGCGCGTCCGGCCGGGCAGTATTGTTTTCCGAGGCTGTAAAGGAGCCCGAGGTATAAACCCGCTTTACGTTTCCGTACGGCGGTGCGCTTTGTCGGAGAGCTCGGCCGTCCTGACGGAGCTGGCACAGGGTTCCCGCGGGACTCCGGCTTTGCCCGTCTCGTGGAAAGGCTCCAGAGCCTGCTTGGGAAGCCGCTTGACAAGGCACGGCTTTGCCGTGATTTTTACGCCGGAATTCCGACGGTAACGCCGATGCCACGTGTTAGCCTTTCTCCAGCAGCTCTTCAAAGCAAGAGTGAGCCTTAAGAATCGGATTGCCTTGTAACGAAATTCGAAACAAAGCGGCGGGGTGAAGCGGCTGGAAGCGTCCTGCCAGTCTGCCGTGGGTATCGCTGCCGTGCGTGTCACCTGCCTGTCTGCCGATCGCTCCTGCCTCTTGTTGTGCCCCGGTAATTCCTCTGGGGAAGGCGTTGGGCTCTGACTGTGGCGCGGCGCACCCCGACTCCCTCCTGACCCCGGCGAGACGTGATCGGTGTTTGCCTTCCTCCCCTTTCACAGGGCCTCGGCTGTTGCGTGCAGAGAAGCTGTCAGCCTTGTGAGGGAGCACGCCGCCGGCAAGCGCGTCGTGGTGCTTCGGTACCGAGCTGAGACCGCAGGCGTCCGTCTTTTGTTTGCGAAAAGGGATCGCGAGGAAAGGTGCTGACCTCGGAGGGGGAGAGGTGGCGGGGGAACAGGTAGGAGGCAGCTCTTTCAACCGGTTTTCGGCTTAACTCCTGGGTGCCTGAGCACGGTTCTGGGCTTCGGGGGGTTGGCTTTCGGCTTTTCGCCTTCAGCGCGTCCTCCGTCACCGCTGTCGGCGCGCGCTGAGCTGCGGCTCAGGGGACCGCGGCGATACAGGCCGTGTGCGTGCCAGCCGTCCTCAAGGCTAGAGCTGTATTCTGCTTGTTACCCTGATGAAAGCGTTTCTTTTTTTCTAGGGGGCGTTCCCACAAGGCAGCGGTGTGGAGCCGAAGGGGACTGCGATGGAACGGTGACGGAGCCCGTTTGGACCGAGTCTTGAAGATAGATCTCTCGGGTTTTTGTCCGAGGAAACTTCGTCTCGAGACGGTCCTATCGCTCGCTGGCAACGTGGTAGGAAACTGCTTTGTTGATCTTGACGGCGCAGTGTGTTGGGAGTATTAAGATTCCTCGAGAGCTCAGAAGCGAGTAGGTTGTTTCTCTAAGGGAAAGGGGAATAGGCCTGTATCGTTAAAGGAAAGACTCAGAGCGGGTTTTGCTTCTCTTAAGTACAAAGCGCCCCATCTCAAGTGATTGCAAAGTCTGAAACGATGGTTCAAAAGCAGACTTGTGCTGTTTGCAAAGCGTCTGTTGCACTGCTCAAAGACAAAAGGCGCTCACCCGAGAAAGTTTTTGGAAACCGATGTCCGATAGGCACGGGGAAAGAGCTGGAGAGGTTTACGTCTCATCTGTCGAATTCTGTTCTCTTTCGTGCCCTTCCATTTTACAATAAAAACTTTCGTGACCCCTTTTCCCGTTCAGGCACTGTTGCTAGTGTTTTTATAAGGGGGAAAAAAAAGCGTATGCCTAGTCTCTCGAGTGATTATTATTTTTTATTTTTTTTTTCTTTTTCTCTAGACTAGTCGAATCGAGAATGTTCGCTGTAAGAACTTCATCCACCGGGATGGGAAGCCAGGCAACTTCCGAACGGGCCGTGGGCAGAGTTCCCTTCTTGATGCCGTGCCTATATAATAAACTGTGCAGTCTCGTTAGCTAGACGGGCTGCAGTACCCAATTTTTTTCGCCAGGAGGCAGCACCGCTCCTCCCAGGCGGAGTAAGGGCAGCGCATGCGCAGACGCGGCTTGACGCCGAAGGGGGCGGGGCTTCCGGCCCCGTGCGTCCGGGCCGATGACGCAATCCCGCTTTGGCGCATGCGCAGAAGGGCTGTCTGGCCAAGTAAGGTCAGCGCATGCGCAGAAGCGGCTTTGACCCTCAGGGGCGGGGCTTCCGGCCCCGTGCGTCCGGGCCGATGACGCAATCCCGCTTTGGCGCATGCGCAGAAGGGCTTTCTGGCCGAGTAAGGTCAGCGCATGCGCAGAAGCGGCTTCGACCCTCAGGGGCGGGGCTTCCGGCCCCGTGCGTCCGGGCCGATGACGCAATCCCGCTTTGGCGCATGCGCAGAAGGGCTTTCTGGCCGAGTAAGGTCAGCGCATGCGCAGAAGCGGCTTTGACCCTCAGGGGCGGGGCTTCCGGCCCCGTGCGTCCGGGCCGATGACGCAATCCCGCTTTGGCGCATGCGCAGAAGCCTTGCTGGCCGACGGAGGGCGGCGCATGCGCAGAAGCGGCTTTGACCCCCCCTAGGGGCGGGGCTTCCGGCCTCGTGCGTAGGGGCAGAGGACGCATCCGGCCCGGGAAAGGCGGGTTCACTGCCGGCCCGCGCGGCGCGCTGGAGCGGCCGTGGAGGTGCGGAGCCTTCGCCGGTAGCCCGGGAGACTTTCGGGCCGGGACGTGCGGCGGCGCGCTCGGGCTGAAGGGCGGCCGGGGGCCGGCGGGCAGCGGCCCGGTCGGGGGGGATGTGGCGGCCCGGCGCTCGGCCGCGGCAGGGAGCGCCTGGTGCCGGCGGCGGGCGGGCTGAGGCAGGCGGGCGGCCCGGCCCGGGAGCGGCGGGGCTGCCGCCGGTTCTCGTCTCCCCGGCAGGGACGGTGGTCAGCGGGCTCCTCACGGGGCTGCCCTTGTCTGGGTGGGTGGTGTTTTGTTTTGGTTTTTTTTTTTTTTTTTTTTCTCGGAGCCGCGCCGCTACCTCGGCGAGGAGCGGCGGCGGGGCGGCCCCGGTGCTCGCTTGTGGCGGCGGCGCCCGGGAGAGAGGGGTCGGCCCGCGCTGCCCCGCCGCCCACCCGCCGCCGCCTCCGGGCTGCCCGGGCAGCCGCCGCAGCTCTGCGCGGGGCTTTGTCTTTCCCCCAGCCGCTGGCCTGAGCCGTGGCAGGCGCCTGGGGCTGCCGGCCCCCGCGGGCCGCAGAGAGGCTGCCTCGGGGCCTGCGGTAACGCTGTCGCGGCCGGGGGGGGTGTGTGTGTGTGTGTGTGGCTCAGGAGCCTCTTCCCGCCCCTGCCAGCGGGCCAGAGCAAGAAAAGGCAGCCGGCAGCGGAATCCCCAGCCGTCGCCCCCGACTGCTGCTTTCTCCGCAAGCCTTTTAACTGCCGGGGAGGGCTGGGAGGCAGCAGCAGCTCAGATGTCTGGCTGGTCTTGTGTCGTGACAGTCAGCTCCGGGGCTGGAGCAGCCGAGGGGAAGAGGCCTTTTGGTTTGCTTCCCCGCGAAACCGGGGCCTTTTGTTTTCCCTTTGTCCCTAGGTTCATCCGGAAGCGTCCGTCGACAAGTCAAGGGGAGCGGAACCGAAGGTCGCTCGAGATGTTACCTCACCACGCGTGCCTCGTGCTTGCGAGTCGGACTGCTGACTACGGAGGGATCCCTTTTGTAGCCGCCGAGGGCCGGCGAGGCTCCGTGTGCCCGCCGCTTCCGAGTGCTGCGCTGCGGCTCGGGCAACGGCCGGGGAGGAACTGTCGGTCCCTGGTGGTAACGCAGCCGGGCCTGCTAGGCGCTTCAAGCAGCGCGTCCGGCCGGGCAGTGTTGTTTTCCGAGGCTGTAAAGGAGCCCGAGGTATAAACCCGCTTGACGTTTCCGTACGGCGGTGCGCTTTGTCGGAGGGCTCGGCCGTACTGACGGAGCTGGCACAGGGTTCCCGCGGGACTCCGGCTTTGCCCGTCTCGTGGAAAGGCTCCAGAGCCTGCTTGGGAAGCCGCTTGACAAGGCACGGCTTTGCCGTGATTTTTACGCCGGAATTCCGACGGTAACGCCGATGCCACGTGTTAGCCTTTCTCCAGCAGCTCTTCAAAGCAGAGTGAGCCTTAAGAATCGGACTGCCTTGTAACGAAATTCGAAACAAAGCGGCGGGGTGAAGCGGCTGGAAGCGTCCTGCCAGTCTGCCGTGGGTATCGCTGCCGTGCGTGTTACCTGCCTGTCTGCCGATCGCTCCTGCCTCTTGTTGTGCCCCGGTAATTCCTCTGGGGAAGGCGTTGGGCTCTGACTGCGGCGCACCCCGACTCCCTCCTGACCCCGGCGAGACGTGATCGGTGTTTGCCTTCCTCCCCTTTCACAGGGCCTCGGCTGTTGTGTGCAGAGAAGCTGTCAGCCTTGTGAGAGAGCACGCCGCCGGCAAGCGCGTCGTGGTGCTTCGGTACCGAGCTGAGACCGCAGGCGTCCGTCTTTTGTTTGCGAAAAGGGATCGCGAGGAAAGGTGCTGACCTCGGAGGGGGAGAGGTGGCGGGGGAACAGGTAGGAGGCAGCTCTTTCAACCGGTTTTCGGCTTAACTCCTGGGTTCCTGAGCACGGTTCTGGGCTTCGGGGGGTTGGCTTTCGGCTTTTCGCCTTCAGCGCCTCCTCCGTCACCGCTGTCGGCGCGCGCTGAGCTGCGGCTCGGGGAGGGGACCGCGGCGATACAGGCCGTGTGCGTGCCAGCCGTCCTCAAGGCTAGAGCTGTATTCTGCTTGTTACCCTGATGAAAGCGTTTCTTTTTTTCTAGGGGGCGTTCCCACAAGGCAGTGGTGTGGAGCCGAAGGGGACTGCGATGGAACGGTGACGGAGCCCGTTTGGACCGAGTCTTGAAGATAGATCTCTCTGGTTTTTGTCCGAGGAAACTTCGTCTCGAGACGGTCCTATCGCTCGCTGGCAACGTGGTAGGAAACTGCTTTGTTGATCTTGACGGCGCAGTGTGTTGGGAGTATTAAGATTCCTCGAGAGCTCAGAAGCGAGTAGGTTGTTTCTCTAAGGGAAAGGGGAATAGGCCTGTATCGTTAAAGGAAAGACTCAGAGCGGGTTTTGCTTCTCTTAAGTACAAAGCGCCCCATCTCAAGTGATTGCAAAGTCTGAAACGATGGTTCAAAAGCAGACTTGTGCTGTTTGCAAAGCGTCTGTTGCACTGCTCAAAGACAAAAGGCGCTCACCCGAGAAAGTTTTTGGAAACCGATGTCCGATAGGCACGGGGAAAGAGCTGGAGAGGTTTACGTCTCGTCTGTCGAATTCTGTTCTCTTTCGTGCCCTTCCATTTTACAATAAAAACTTTCGTGACCCCTTTTCCCGTTCAGGCACTGTTGCTAGTGTTTTTATAAGGGGGGAAAAAAAGCGTATGCCTAGTCTCTCGAGTGATTATTATTTTTTATTTTTTTTTCTTTTTCTCTAGACTAGTCGAATCGAGAATGTTCGCTGTAAGAACTTCATCCACCGGGATGGGAAGCCAGGCAACTTCCGAACGGGCCGTGGGCAGAGTTCCCTTCTTGATGCCGTGCCTATATAATAAACTGTGCAGTCTCGTTAGCTAGACGGGCTGCAGTACCCAATTTTTTTCGCCAGGCGGCAGCACCGCGCGTCCCAGGCGGAGTAAGGGCAGCGCATGCGCAGACGCGGCCTGACGCCGAAAGGGCGGGGCTTCCGGCCCCGTGCGTCCGGGCCGATGACGCAATCCCGCTTTGGCGCATGCGCAGAAGGGCTTTCTGGCCAAGTAAGGTCAGCGCATGCGCAGAAGCGGCTTTGACCCTCAGGGGCGGGGCTTCCGGCCCCGTGCGTCCGGGCCGATGACGCAATCCCGCTTTGGCGCATGCGCAGAAGGGCTTTCTGGCCGAGTAAGGTCAGCGCATGCGCAGAAGCGGCTTCGACCCTCAGGGGCGGGACTTCCGGCCCCGTGCGTCCGGGCCGATGACGCAATCCCGCTTTGGCGCATGCGCAGAAGGGCTTTCTGGCCAAGTAAGGTCAGCGCATGCGCAGAAGCGGCTTTGACCCTCAGGGGCGGGGCTTCCGGCCCCGTGCGTCCGGGCCGATGACGCAATCCCGCTTTGGCGCATGCGCAGAAGCCTTGCTGGCCGACGGAGGGCGGCGCATGCGCAGAAGCGGCTTTGACCCCCCCTAGGGGCGGGGCTTCCGGCCTCGTGCGTAGGGGCAGAGGACGCATCCGGCCCGGGAAAGGCGGGTTCACTGCCGGCCCGCGCGGCGCGCTGGAGCGGCCGTGGAGGTGCGGAGCCTTCGCCGGTAGCCCGGGAGACTTTCGGGCCGGGACGTGCGGCGGCGCGCTCGGGCTGAAGGGCGGCCGGGGGCCGGCGGGCAGCGGCCCGGTCGGGGGGGATGTGGCGGCCCGGCGCTCGGCCGCGGCAGGGAGCGCCTGGTGCCGGCGGCGGGCGGGCTGAGGCAGGCGGGCGGCCCGGCCCGGCACCGGCGGGGCTGCCGCCGGTTCTCGTCTCCCCGGCAGGGACGGTGGTCAGCGGGCTCCTCACGGGGCTGCCCTTGTCTGGGTGGGTGGTGTTTTGTTTTGGTTTTTTTTTTTTTTTTTTTTCTCGGAGCCGCGCCGCTACCTCGGCGAGGAGCGGCGGCGGGGCGGCCCCGGTGCTCGCTTGTGGCGGCGGCGCCCGGGAGAGAGGGGTCGGCCCGCGCTGCCCCGCCGCCCACCCGCCGCCGCCTCCGGGCTGCCCGGGCAGCCGCCGCAGCTCTGCGCGGGGCTTTGTCTTTCCCCCAGCCGCTGGCCTGAGCCGTGGCAGGCGCCTGGGGCTGCCGGCCCCCGCGGGCCGCAGAGAGGCTGCCTCGGGGCCTGCGGTAACGCTGTCGCGGCCGGGGGGGGTGTGTGTGTGTGTGTGTGGCTCAGGAGCCTCTTCCCGCCCCTGCCAGCGGGCCAGAGCAAGAAAAGGCAGCCGGCAGCGGAATCCCCAGCCGTCGCCCCCGACTGCTGCTTTCTCCGCAAGCCTTTTAACTGCCGGGGAGGGCTGGGAGGCAGCAGCAGCTCAGATGTCTGGCTGGTCTTGTGTCGTGACAGTCAGCTCCGGGGCTGGAGCAGCCGAGGGGAAGAGGCCTTTTGGTTTGCTTCCCCGCGAAACCGGGGCCTTTTGTTTTCCCTTTGTCCCTAGGTTCATCCGGAAGCGTCCGTCGACAAGTCAAGGGGAGCGGAACCGAAGGTCGCTCGAGATGTTACCTCACCACGCGTGCCTCGTGCTTGCGAGTCGGACTGCTGACTACGGAGGGATCCCTTTTGTAGCCGCCGAGGGCCGGCGAGGCTCCGTGTGCCCGCCGCTTCCGAGTGCTGCGCTGCGGCTCGGGCAACGGCCGGGGAGGAACTGTCGGTCCCTGGTGGTAACGCAGCCGGGCCTGCTAGGCGCTTCAAGCAGCGCGTCCGGCCGGGCAGTGTTGTTTTCCGAGGCTGTAAAGGAGCCCGAGGTATAAACCCGCTTGACGTTTCCGTACGGCGGTGCGCTTTGTCGGAGGGCTCGGCCGTACTGACGGAGCTGGCACAGGGTTCCCGCGGGACTCCGGCTTTGCCCGTCTCGTGGAAAGGCTCCAGAGCCTGCTTGGGAAGCCGCTTGACAAGGCACGGCTTTGCCGTGATTTTTACGCCGGAATTCCGACGGTAACGCCGATGCCACGTGTTAGCCTTTCTCCAGCAGCTCTTCAAAGCAGAGTGAGCCTTAAGAATCGGACTGCCTTGTAACGAAATTCGAAACAAAGCGGCGGGGTGAAGCGGCTGGAAGCGTCCTGCCAGTCTGCCGTGGGTATCGCTGCCGTGCGTGTTACCTGCCTGTCTGCCGATCGCTCCTGCCTCTTGTTGTGCCCCGGTAATTCCTCTGGGGAAGGCGTTGGGCTCTGACTGCGGCGCACCCCGACTCCCTCCTGACCCCGGCGAGACGTGATCGGTGTTTGCCTTCCTCCCCTTTCACAGGGCCTCGGCTGTTGTGTGCAGAGAAGCTGTCAGCCTTGTGAGAGAGCACGCCGCCGGCAAGCGCGTCGTGGTGCTTCGGTACCGAGCTGAGACCGCAGGCGTCCGTCTTTTGTTTGCGAAAAGGGATCGCGAGGAAAGGTGCTGACCTCGGAGGGGGAGAGGTGGCGGGGGAACAGGTAGGAGGCAGCTCTTTCAACCGGTTTTCGGCTTAACTCCTGGGTTCCTGAGCACGGTTCTGGGCTTCGGGGGGTTGGCTTTCGGCTTTTCGCCTTCAGCGCCTCCTCCGTCACCGCTGTCGGCGCGCGCTGAGCTGCGGCTCGGGGAGGGGACCGCGGCGATACAGGCCGTGTGCGTGCCAGCCGTCCTCAAGGCTAGAGCTGTATTCTGCTTGTTACCCTGATGAAAGCGTTTCTTTTTTTCTAGGGGGCGTTCCCACAAGGCAGTGGTGTGGAGCCGAAGGGGACTGCGATGGAACGGTGACGGAGCCCGTTTGGACCGAGTCTTGAAGATAGATCTCTCTGGTTTTTGTCCGAGGAAACTTCGTCTCGAGACGGTCCTATCGCTCGCTGGCAACGTGGTAGGAAACTGCTTTGTTGATCTTGACGGCGCAGTGTGTTGGGAGTATTAAGATTCCTCGAGAGCTCAGAAGCGAGTAGGTTGTTTCTCTAAGGGAAAGGGGAATAGGCCTGTATCGTTAAAGGAAAGACTCAGAGCGGGTTTTGCTTCTCTTAAGTACAAAGCGCCCCATCTCAAGTGATTGCAAAGTCTGAAACGATGGTTCAAAAGCAGACTTGTGCTGTTTGCAAAGCGTCTGTTGCACTGCTCAAAGACAAAAGGCGCTCACCCGAGAAAGTTTTTGGAAACCGATGTCCGATAGGCACGGGGAAAGAGCTGGAGAGGTTTACGTCTCGTCTGTCGAATTCTGTTCTCTTTCGTGCCCTTCCATTTTACAATAAAAACTTTCGTGACCCCTTTTCCCGTTCAGGCACTGTTGCTAGTGTTTTTATAAGGGGGGAAAAAAAGCGTATGCCTAGTCTCTCGAGTGATTATTATTTTTTATTTTTTTTTCTTTTTCTCTAGACTAGTCGAATCGAGAATGTTCGCTGTAAGAACTTCATCCACCGGGATGGGAAGCCAGGCAACTTCCGAACGGGCCGTGGGCAGAGTTCCCTTCTTGATGCCGTGCCTATATAATAAACTGTGCAGTCTCGTTAGCTAGACGGGCTGCAGTACCCAATTTTTTTCGCCAGGCGGCAGCACCGCGCGTCCCAGGCGGAGTAAGGGCAGCGCATGCGCAGACGCGGCCTGACGCCGAAAGGGCGGGGCTTCCGGCCCCGTGCGTCCGGGCCGATGACGCAATCCCGCTTTGGCGCATGCGCAGAAGGGCTTTCTGGCCAAGTAAGGTCAGCGCATGCGCAGAAGCGGCTTTGACCCTCAGGGGCGGGGCTTCCGGCCCCGTGCGTCCGGGCCGATGACGCAATCCCGCTTTGGCGCATGCGCAGAAGGGCTTTCTGGCCGAGTAAGGTCAGCGCATGCGCAGAAGCGGCTTCGACCCTCAGGGGCGGGACTTCCGGCCACGTGCGTCCGGGCCGATGACGCAATCGCGCTTTGGCGCATGCGCAGAAGGGCTTTCTGGCCAAGTAAGGTCAGCGCATGCGCAGAAGCGGCTTTGACCCTCAGGGGCGGGGCTTCCGGCCCCGTGCGTCCGGGCCGATGACGCAATCCCGCTTTGGCGCATGCGCAGAAGCCTTGCTGGCCGACGGAGGGCGGCGCATGCGCAGAAGCGGCTTTGACCCCCCCTAGGGGCGGGGCTTCCGGCCTCGTGCGTAGGGGCAGAGGACGCATCCGGCCCGGGAAAGGCGGGTTCACTGCCGGCCCGCGCGGCGCGCTGGAGCGGCCGTGGAGGTGCGGAGCCTTCGCCGGTAGCCCGGGAGACTTTCGGGCCGGGACGTGCGGCGGCGCGCTCGGGCTGAAGGGCGGCCGGGGGCCGGCGGGCAGCGGCCCGGTCGGGGGGGATGTGGCGGCCCGGCGCTCGGCCGCGGCAGGGAGCGCCTGGTGCCGGCGGCGGGCGGGCTGAGGCAGGCGGGCGGCCCGGCCCGGCACCGGCGGGGCTGCCGCCGGTTCTCGTCTCCCCGGCAGGGACGGTGGTCAGCGGGCTCCTCACGGGGCTGCCCTTGTCTGGGTGGGTGGTGTTTTGTTTTGGTTTTTTTTTTTTTTTTTTTTCTCGGAGCCGCGCCGCTACCTCGGCGAGGAGCGGCGGCGGGGCGGCCCCGGTGCTCGCTTGTGGCGGCGGCGCCCGGGAGAGAGGGGTCGGCCCGCGCCGCCCCGCCGCCCACCCGCCGCCGCCTCCGGGCTGCCCGGGCAGCCGCCGCAGCTCTGCGCGGGGCTTTGTCTTTCCCCCAGCCGCTGGCCTGAGCCGTGGCAGGCGCCTGGGGCTGCCGGCCCCCGCGGGCCGCAGAGAGGCTGCCTCGGGGCCTGCGGTAACGCTGTCGCGGCCGGGGGGGGTGTGTGTGTGTGTGTGTGGCTCAGGAGCCTCTTCCCGCCCCTGCGAGCGGGCCAGAGCAAGAAAAGGCAGCCGGCAGCGGAATCCCCAGCCGTCGCCCCCGACTGCTGCTTTCTCCGCAAGCCTTTTAACTGCCGGGGAGGGCTGGGAGGCAGCAGCAGCTCAGATGTCTGGCTGGTCTTGTGTCGTGACAGTCAGCTCCGGGGCTGGAGCAGCCGAGGGGAAGAGGCCTTTTGGTTTGCTTCCCCGCGAAACCGGGGCCTTTTGTTTTCCCTTTGTCCCTAGGTTCGTCCGGAAGCGTCCGTCGACAAGTCAAGGGGAGCGGAACCGAAGGTCGCTCGAGATGTTACCTCACCACGCGTGCCTCGTGCTTGCGAGTCGGACTGCTGACTACGGAGGGATCCCTTTTGTAGCCGCCGAGGGCCGGCGAGGCTCCGTGTGCCCGCCGCTTCCGAGTGCTGCGCTGCGGCTCGGGCAACGGCCGGGGAGGAACTGTCGGTCCCTGGTGGTAACGCAGCCGGGCCTGCTAGGCGCTTCAAGCAGCGCGTCCGGCCGGGCAGTGTTGTTTTCCGAGGCTGTAAAGGAGCCCGAGGTATAAACCCGCTTGACGTTTCCGTACGGCGGTGCGCTTTGTCGGAGGGCTCGGCCGTACTGACGGAGCTGGCACAGGGTTCCCGCGGGACTCCGGCTTTGCCCGTCTCGTGGAAAGGCTCCAGAGCCTGCTTGGGAAGCCGCTTGACAAGGCACGGCTTTGCCGTGATTTTTACGCCGGAATTCCGACGGTAACGCCGATGCCACGTGTTAGCCTTTCTCCAGCAGCTCTTCAAAGCAGAGTGAGCCTTAAGAATCGGACTGCCTTGTAACGAAATTCGAAACAAAGCGGCGGGGTGAAGCGGCTGGAAGCGTCCTGCCAGTCTGCCGTGGGTATCGCTGCCGTGCGTGTTACCTGCCTGTCTGCCGATCGCTCCTGCCTCTTGTTGTGCCCCGGTAATTCCTCTGGGGAAGGCGTTGGGCTCTGACTGCGGCGCACCCCGACTCCCTCCTGACCCCGGCGAGACGTGATCGGTGTTTGCCTTCCTCCCCTTTCACAGGGCCTCGGCTGTTGTGTGCAGAGAAGCTGTCAGCCTTGTGAGAGAGCACGCCGCCGGCAAGCGCGTCGTGGTGCTTCGGTACCGAGCTGAGACCGCAGGCGTCCGTCTTTTGTTTGCGAAAAGGGATCGCGAGGAAAGGTGCTGACCTCGGAGGGGGAGAGGTGGCGGGGGAACAGGTAGGAGGCAGCTCTTTCAACCGGTTTTCGGCTTAACTCCTGGGTGCCTGAGCACGGTTCTGGGCTTCGGGGGGTTGGCTTTCGGCTTTTCGCCTTCAGCGCGTCCTCCGTCACCGCTGTCGGCGCGCGCTGAGCTGCGGCTCAGGGGACCGCGGCGATACAGGCCGTGTGCGTGCCAGCCGTCCTCAAGGCTAGAGCTGTATTCTGCTTGTTACCCTGATGAAAGCGTTTCTTTTTTTCTAGGGGGCGTTCCCACAAGGCAGTGGTGTGGAGCCGAAGGGGACTGCGATTGGACGGTGACGGAGCCGTTTGGACCGAGTCTTGAAGATCTCTCGGGTTTTTGTCCGAGGAAACTTCGTCTCGAGACGGTCCTATCGCTCGCTGGCAACGTGGTAGGAAACTGCTTTGTTGATCTTGACGGCGCAGTGTGTTGGGAGTATTAAGATTCCTCGAGAGCTCAGAAGCGAGTAGGTTGTTTCTCTAAGGGAAAGGGGAATAGGCCTGTATCGTTAAAGGAAAGACTCAGAGCGGGTTTTGCTTCTCTTAAGTACAAAGCGCCCCATCTCAAGTGATTGCAAAGTCTGAAACGATGGTTCAAAAGCAGACTTGTGCTGTTTGCAAAGCGTCTGTTGCACTGCTCAAAGACAAAAGGCGCTCACCCGAGAAAGTTTTTGGAAACCGATGTCCGATAGGCACGGGGAAAGAGCTGGAGAGGTTTACGTCTCGTCTGTCGAATTCTGTTCTCTTTCGTGCCCTTCCATTTTACAATAAAAACTTTCGTGACCCCTTTTCCCGTTCAGGCACTGTTGCTAGTGTTTTTATAAGGGGGGAAAAAAAGCGTATGCCTAGTCTCTCGAGTGATTATTATTTTTTATTTTTTTTTCTTTTTCTCTAGACTAGTCGAATCGAGAATGTTCGCTGTAAGAACTTCATCCACCGGGATGGGAAGCCAGGCAACTTCCGAACGGGCCGTGGGCAGAGTTCCCTTCTTGATGCCGTGCCTATATAATAAACTGTGCAGTCTCGTTAGCTAGACGGGCTGCAGTACCCAATTTTTTTCGCCAGGCGGCAGCACCGCGCGTCCCAGGCGGAGTAAGGGCAGCGCATGCGCAGACGCGGCCTGACGCCGAAAGGGCGGGGCTTCCGGCCCCGTGCGTCCGGGCCGATGACGCAATCCCGCTTTGGCGCATGCGCAGAAGGGCTTTCTGGCCAAGTAAGGTCAGCGCATGCGCAGAAGCGGCTTTGACCCTCAGGGGCGGGGCTTCCGGCCCCGTGCGTCCGGGCCGATGACGCAATCCCGCTTTGGCGCATGCGCAGAAGGGCTTTCTGGCCGAGTAAGGTCAGCGCATGCGCAGAAGCGGCTTCGACCCTCAGGGGCGGGACTTCCGGCCCCGTGCGTCCGGGCCGATGACGCAATCCCGCTTTGGCGCATGCGCAGAAGGGCTTTCTGGCCAAGTAAGGTCAGCGCATGCGCAGAAGCGGCTTTGACCCTCAGGGGCGGGGCTTCCGGCCCCGTGCGTCCGGGCCGATGACGCAATCCCGCTTTGGCGCATGCGCAGAAGCCTTGCTGGCCGACGGAGGGCGGCGCATGCGCAGAAGCGGCTTTGACCCCCCCTAGGGGCGGGGCTTCCGGCCTCGTGCGTAGGGGCAGAGGACGCATCCGGCCCGGGAAAGGCGGGTTCACTGCCGGCCCGCGCGGCGCGCTGGAGCGGCCGTGGAGGTGCGGAGCCTTCGCCGGTAGCCCGGGAGACTTTCGGGCCGGGACGTGCGGCGGCGCGCTCGGGCTGAAGGGCGGCCGGGGGCCGGCGGGCAGCGGCCCGGTCGGGGGGGATGTGGCGGCCCGGCGCTCGGCCGCGGCAGGGAGCGCCTGGTGCCGGCGGCGGGCGGGCTGAGGCAGGCGGGCGGCCCGGCCCGGCACCGGCGGGGCTGCCGCCGGTTCTCGTCTCCCCGGCAGGGACGGTGGTCAGCGGGCTCCTCACGGGGCTGCCCTTGTCTGGGTGGGTGGTGTTTTGTTTTGGTTTTTTTTTTTTTTTTTTTTCTCGGAGCCGCGCCGCTACCTCGGCGAGGAGCGGCGGCGGGGCGGCCCCGGTGCTCGCTTGTGGCGGCGGCGCCCGGGAGAGAGGGGTCGGCCCGCGCTGCCCCGCCGCCCACCCGCCGCCGCCTCCGGGCTGCCCGGGCAGCCGCCGCAGCTCTGCGCGGGGCTTTGTCTTTCCCCCAGCCGCTGGCCTGAGCCGTGGCAGGCGCCTGGGGCTGCCGGCCCCCGCGGGCCGCAGAGAGGCTGCCTCGGGGCCTGCGGTAACGCTGTCGCGGCCGGGGGGGGGTGTGTGTGTGTGTGTGTGGCTCAGGAGCCTCTTCCCGCCCCTGCCAGCGGGCCAGAGCAAGAAAAGGCAGCCGGCAGCGGAATCCCCAGCCGTCGCCCCCGACTGCTGCTTTCTCCGCAAGCCTTTTAACTGCCGGGGAGGGCTGGGAGGCAGCAGCAGCTCAGATGTCTGGCTGGTCTTGTGTCGTGACAGTCAGCTCCGGGGCTGGAGCAGCCGAGGGGAAGAGGCCTTTTGGTTTGCTTCCCCGCGAAACCGGGGCCTTTTGTTTTCCCTTTGTCCCTAGGTTCATCCGGAAGCGTCCGTCGACAAGTCAAGGGGAGCGGAACCGAAGGTCGCTCGAGATGTTACCTCACCACGCGTGCCTCGTGCTTGCGAGTCGGACTGCTGACTACGGAGGGATCCCTTTTGTAGCCGCCGAGGGCCGGCGAGGCTCCGTGTGCCCGCCGCTTCCGAGTGCTGCGCTGCGGCTCGGGCAACGGCCGGGGAGGAACTGTCGGTCCCTGGTGGTAACGCAGCCGGGCCTGCTAGGCGCTTCAAGCAGCGCGTCCGGCCGGGCAGTGTTGTTTTCCGAGGCTGTAAAGGAGCCCGAGGTATAAACCCGCTTGACGTTTCCGTACGGCGGTGCGCTTTGTCGGAGGGCTCGGCCGTACTGACGGAGCTGGCACAGGGTTCCCGCGGGACTCCGGCTTTGCCCGTCTCGTGGAAAGGCTCCAGAGCCTGCTTGGGAAGCCGCTTGACAAGGCACGGCTTTGCCGTGATTTTTACGCCGGAATTCCGATGGTAACGCCGATGCCACGTGTTAGCCTTTCTCCAGCAGCTCTTCAAAGCAGAGTGAGCCTTAAGAATCGGACTGCCTTGTAACGAAATTCGAAACAAAGCGGCGGGGTGAAGCGGCTGGAAGCGTCCTGCCAGTCTGCCGTGGGTATCGCTGCCGTGCGTGTTACCTGCCTGTCTGCCGATCGCTCCTGCCTCTTGTTGTGCCCCGGTAATTCCTCTGGGGAAGGCGTTGGGCTCTGACTGCGGCGCACCCCGACTCCCTCCTGACCCCGGCGAGACGTGATCGGTGTTTGCCTTCCTCCCCTTTCACAGGGCCTCGGCTGTTGTGTGCAGAGAAGCTGTCAGCCTTGTGAGAGAGCACGCCGCCGGCAAGCGCGTCGTGGTGCTTCGGTACCGAGCTGAGACCGCAGGCGTCCGTCTTTTGTTTGCGAAAAGGGATCGCGAGGAAAGGTGCTGACCTCGGAGGGGGAGAGGTGGCGGGGGAACAGGTAGGAGGCAGCTCTTTCAACCGGTTTTCGGCTTAACTCCTGGGTTCCTGAGCACGGTTCTGGGCTTCGGGGGGTTGGCTTTCGGCTTTTCGCCTTCAGCGCCTCCTCCGTCACCGCTGTCGGCGCGCGCTGAGCTGCGGCTCGGGGAGGGGACCGCGGCGATACAGGCCGTGTGCGTGCCAGCCGTCCTCAAGGCTAGAGCTGTATTCTGCTTGTTACCCTGATGAAAGCGTTTCTTTTTTTCTAGGGGGCGTTCCCACAAGGCAGTGGTGTGGAGCCGAAGGGGACTGCGATGGAACGGTGACGGAGCCCGTTTGGACCGAGTCTTGAAGATAGATCTCTCTGGTTTTTGTCCGAGGAAACTTCGTCTCGAGACGGTCCTATCGCTCGCTGGCAACGTGGTAGGAAACTGCTTTGTTGATCTTGACGGCGCAGTGTGTTGGGAGTATTAAGATTCCTCGAGAGCTCAGAAGCGAGTAGGTTGTTTCTCTAAGGGAAAGGGGAATAGGCCTGTATCGTTAAAGGAAAGACTCAGAGCGGGTTTTGCTTCTCTTAAGTACAAAGCGCCCCATCTCAAGTGATTGCAAAGTCTGAAACGATGGTTCAAAAGCAGACTTGTGCTGTTTGCAAAGCGTCTGTTGCACTGCTCAAAGACAAAAGGCGCTCACCCGAGAAAGTTTTTGGAAACCGATGTCCGATAGGCACGGGGAAAGAGCTGGAGAGGTTTACGTCTCGTCTGTCGAATTCTGTTCTCTTTCGTGCCCTTCCATTTTACAATAAAAACTTTCGTGACCCCTTTTCCCGTTCAGGCACTGTTGCTAGTGTTTTTATAAGGGGGGAAAAAAAGCGTATGCCTAGTCTCTCGAGTGATTATTATTTTTTATTTTTTTTTCTTTTTCTCTAGACTAGTCGAATCGAGAATGTTCGCTGTAAGAACTTCATCCACCGGGATGGGAAGCCAGGCAACTTCCGAACGGGCCGTGGGCAGAGTTCCCTTCTTGATGCCGTGCCTATATAATAAACTGTGCAGTCTCGTTAGCTAGACGGGCTGCAGTACCCAATTTTTTTCGCCAGGCGGCAGCACCGCGCGTCCCAGGCGGAGTAAGGGCAGCGCATGCGCAGACGCGGCCTGACGCCGAAAGGGCGGGGCTTCCGGCCCCGTGCGTCCGGGCCGATGACGCAATCCCGCTTTGGCGCATGCGCAGAAGGGCTTTCTGGCCAAGTAAGGTCAGCGCATGCGCAGAAGCGGCTTTGACCCTCAGGGGCGGGGCTTCCGGCCCCGTGCGTCCGGGCCGATGACGCAATCCCGCTTTGGCGCATGCGCAGAAGGGCTTTCTGGCCGAGTAAGGTCAGCGCATGCGCAGAAGCGGCTTCGACCCTCAGGGGCGGGACTTCCGGCCCCGTGCGTCCGGGCCGATGACGCAATCCCGCTTTGGCGCATGCGCAGAAGGGCTTTCTGGCCAAGTAAGGTCAGCGCATGCGCAGAAGCGGCTTTGACCCTCAGGGGCGGGGCTTCCGGCCCCGTGCGTCCGGGCCGATGACGCAATCCCGCTTTGGCGCATGCGCAGAAGCCTTGCTGGCCGACGGAGGGCGGCGCATGCGCAGAAGCGGCTTTGACCCCCCCTAGGGGCGGGGCTTCCGGCCTCGTGCGTAGGGGCAGAGGACGCATCCGGCCCGGGAAAGGCGGGTTCACTGCCGGCCCGCGCGGCGCGCTGGAGCGGCCGTGGAGGTGCGGAGCCTTCGCCGGTAGCCCGGGAGACTTTCGGGCCGGGACGTGCGGCGGCGCGCTCGGGCTGAAGGGCGGCCGGGGGCCGGCGGGCAGCGGCCCGGTCGGGGGGGATGTGGCGGCCCGGCGCTCGGCCGCGGCAGGGAGCGCCTGGTGCCGGCGGCGGGCGGGCTGAGGCAGGCGGGCGGCCCGGCCCGGCACCGGCGGGGCTGCCGCCGGTTCTCGTCTCCCCGGCAGGGACGGTGGTCAGCGGGCTCCTCACGGGGCTGCCCTTGTCTGGGTGGGTGGTGTTTTGTTTTGGTTTTTTTTTTTTTTTTTTTTCTCGGAGCCGCGCCGCTACCTCGGCGAGGAGCGGCGGCGGGGCGGCCCCGGTGCTCGCTTGTGGCGGCGGCGCCCGGGAGAGAGGGGTCGGCCCGCGCTGCCCCGCCGCCCACCCGCCGCCGCCTCCGGGCTGCCCGGGCAGCCGCCGCAGCTCTGCGCGGGGCTTTGTCTTTCCCCCAGCCGCTGGCCTGAGCCGTGGCAGGCGCCTGGGGCTGCCGGCCCCCGCGGGCCGCAGAGAGGCTGCCTCGGGGCCTGCGGTAACGCTGTCGCGGCCGGGGGGGGTGTGTGTGTGTGTGTGTGGCTCAGGAGCCTCTTCCCGCCCCTGCCAGCGGGCCAGAGCAAGAAAAGGCAGCCGGCAGCGGAATCCCCAGCCGTCGCCCCCGACTGCTGCTTTCTCCGCAAGCCTTTTAACTGCCGGGGAGGGCTGGGAGGCAGCAGCAGCTCAGATGTCTGGCTGGTCTTGTGTCGTGACAGTCAGCTCCGGGGCTGGAGCAGCCGAGGGGAAGAGGCCTTTTGGTTTGCTTCCCCGCGAAACCGGGGCCTTTTGTTTTCCCTTTGTCCCTAGGTTCGTCCGGAAGCGTCCGTCGACAAGTCAAGGGGAGCGGAACCGAAGGTCGCTCGAGATGTTACCTCACCACGCGTGCCTCGTGCTTGCGAGTCGGACTGCTGACTACGGAGGGATCCCTTTTGTAGCCGCCGAGGGCCGGCGAGGCTCCGTGTGCCCGCCGCTTCCGAGTGCTGCGCTGCGGCTCGGGCAACGGCCGGGGAGGAACTGTCGGTCCCTGGTGGTAACGCAGCCGGGCCTGCTAGGCGCTTCAAGCAGCGCGTCCGGCCGGGCAGTGTTGTTTTCCGAGGCTGTAAAGGAGCCCGAGGTATAAACCCGCTTGACGTTTCCGTACGGCGGTGCGCTTTGTCGGAGGGCTCGGCCGTACTGACGGAGCTGGCACAGGGTTCCCGCGGGACTCCGGCTTTGCCCGTCTCGTGGAAAGGCTCCAGAGCCTGCTTGGGAAGCCGCTTGACAAGGCACGGCTTTGCCGTGATTTTTACGCCGGAATTCCGACGGTAACGCCGATGCCACGTGTTAGCCTTTCTCCAGCAGCTCTTCAAAGCAGAGTGAGCCTTAAGAATCGGACTGCCTTGTAACGAAATTCGAAACAAAGCGGCGGGGTGAAGCGGCTGGAAGCGTCCTGCCAGTCTGCCGTGGGTATCGCTGCCGTGCGTGTTACCTGCCTGTCTGCCGATCGCTCCTGCCTCTTGTTGTGCCCCGGTAATTCCTCTGGGGAAGGCGTTGGGCTCTGACTGCGGCGCACCCCGACTCCCTCCTGACCCCGGCGAGACGTGATCGGTGTTTGCCTTCCTCCCCTTTCACAGGGCCTCGGCTGTTGTGTGCAGAGAAGCTGTCAGCCTTGTGAGAGAGCACGCCGCCGGCAAGCGCGTCGTGGTGCTTCGGTACCGAGCTGAGACCGCAGGCGTCCGTCTTTTGTTTGCGAAAAGGGATCGCGAGGAAAGGTGCTGACCTCGGAGGGGGAGAGGTGGCGGGGGGAACAGGTAGGAGGCAGCTCTTTCAACCGGTTTTCGGCTTAACTCCTGGGTTCCTGAGCACGGTTCTGGGCTTCGGGGGGTTGGCTTTCGGCTTTTCGCCTTCAGCGCCTCCTCCGTCACCGCTGTCGGCGCGCGCTGAGCTGCGGCTCGGGGAGGGGACCGCGGCGATACAGGCCGTGTGCGTGCCAGCCGTCCTCAAGGCTAGAGCTGTATTCTGCTTGTTACCCTGATGAAAGCGTTTCTTTTTTTCTAGGGGGCGTTCCCACAAGGCAGTGGTGTGGAGCCGAAGGGGACTGCGATGGAACGGTGACGGAGCCCGTTTGGACCGAGTCTTGAAGATAGATCTCTCTGGTTTTTGTCCGAGGAAACTTCGTCTCGAGACGGTCCTATCGCTCGCTGGCAACGTGGTAGGAAACTGCTTTGTTGATCTTGACGGCGCAGTGTGTTGGGAGTATTAAGATTCCTCGAGAGCTCAGAAGCGAGTAGGTTGTTTCTCTAAGGGAAAGGGGAATAGGCCTGTATCGTTAAAGGAAAGACTCAGAGCGGGTTTTGCTTCTCTTAAGTACAAAGCGCCCCATCTCAAGTGATTGCAAAGTCTGAAACGATGGTTCAAAAGCAGACTTGTGCTGTTTGCAAAGCGTCTGTTGCACTGCTCAAAGACAAAAGGCGCTCACCCGAGAAAGTTTTTGGAAACCGATGTCCGATAGGCACGGGGAAAGAGCTGGAGAGGTTTACGTCTCGTCTGTCGAATTCTGTTCTCTTTCGTGCCCTTCCATTTTACAATAAAAACTTTCGTGACCCCTTTTCCCGTTCAGGCACTGTTGCTAGTGTTTTTATAAGGGGGGAAAAAAAGCGTATGCCTAGTCTCTCGAGTGATTATTATTTTTTATTTTTTTTTCTTTTTCTCTAGACTAGTCGAATCGAGAATGTTCGCTGTAAGAACTTCATCCACCGGGATGGGAAGCCAGGCAACTTCCGAACGGGCCGTGGGCAGAGTTCCCTTCTTGATGCCGTGCCTATATAATAAACTGTGCAGTCTCGTTAGCTAGACGGGCTGCAGTACCCAATTTTTTTCGCCAGGCGGCAGCACCGCGCGTCCCAGGCGGAGTAAGGGCAGCGCATGCGCAGACGCGGCCTGACGCCGAAAGGGCGGGGCTTCCGGCCCCGTGCGTCCGGGCCGATGACGCAATCCCGCTTTGGCGCATGCGCAGAAGGGCTTTCTGGCCAAGTAAGGTCAGCGCATGCGCAGAAGCGGCTTTGACCCTCAGGGGCGGGGCTTCCGGCCCCGTGCGTCCGGGCCGATGACGCAATCCCGCTTTGGCGCATGCGCAGAAGGGCTTTCTGGCCGAGTAAGGTCAGCGCATGCGCAGAAGCGGCTTCGACCCTCAGGGGCGGGACTTCCGGCCACGTGCGTCCGGGCCGATGACGCAATCGCGCTTTGGCGCATGCGCAGAAGGGCTTTCTGGCCAAGTAAGGTCAGCGCATGCGCAGAAGCGGCTTTGACCCTCAGGGGCGGGGCTTCCGGCCCCGTGCGTCCGGGCCGATGACGCAATCCCGCTTTGGCGCATGCGCAGAAGCCTTGCTGGCCGACGGAGGGCGGCGCATGCGCAGAAGCGGCTTTGACCCCCCCTAGGGGCGGGGCTTCCGGCCTCGTGCGTAGGGGCAGAGGACGCATCCGGCCCGGGAAAGGCGGGTTCACTGCCGGCCCGCGCGGCGCGCTGGAGCGGCCGTGGAGGTGCGGAGCCTTCGCCGGTAGCCCGGGAGACTTTCGGGCCGGGACGTGCGGCGGCGCGCTCGGGCTGAAGGGCGGCCGGGGGCCGGCGGGCAGCGGCCCGGTCGGGGGGGATGTGGCGGCCCGGCGCTCGGCCGCGGCAGGGAGCGCCTGGTGCCGGCGGCGGGCGGGCTGAGGCAGGCGGGCGGCCCGGCCCGGCACCGGCGGGGCTGCCGCCGGTTCTCGTCTCCCCGGCAGGGACGGTGGTCAGCGGGCTCCTCACGGGGCTGCCCTTGTCTGGGTGGGTGGTGTTTTGTTTTGGTTTTTTTTTTTTTTTTTTTTCTCGGAGCCGCGCCGCTACCTCGGCGAGGAGCGGCGGCGGGGCGGCCCCGGTGCTCGCTTGTGGCGGCGGCGCCCGGGAGAGAGGGGTCGGCCCGCGCCGCCCCGCCGCCCACCCGCCGCCGCCTCCGGGCTGCCCGGGCAGCCGCCGCAGCTCTGCGCGGGGCTTTGTCTTTCCCCCAGCCGCTGGCCTGAGCCGTGGCAGGCGCCTGGGGCTGCCGGCCCCCGCGGGCCGCAGAGAGGCTGCCTCGGGGCCTGCGGTAACGCTGTCGCGGCCGGGGGGGGTGTGTGTGTGTGTGTGTGGCTCAGGAGCCTCTTCCCGCCCCTGCGAGCGGGCCAGAGCAAGAAAAGGCAGCCGGCAGCGGAATCCCCAGCCGTCGCCCCCGACTGCTGCTTTCTCCGCAAGCCTTTTAACTGCCGGGGAGGGCTGGGAGGCAGCAGCAGCTCAGATGTCTGGCTGGTCTTGTGTCGTGACAGTCAGCTCCGGGGCTGGAGCAGCCGAGGGGAAGAGGCCTTTTGGTTTGCTTCCCCGCGAAACCGGGGCCTTTTGTTTTCCCTTTGTCCCTAGGTTCGTCCGGAAGCGTCCGTCGACAAGTCAAGGGGAGCGGAACCGAAGGTCGCTCGAGATGTTACCTCACCACGCGTGCCTCGTGCTTGCGAGTCGGACTGCTGACTACGGAGGGATCCCTTTTGTAGCCGCCGAGGGCCGGCGAGGCTCCGTGTGCCCGCCGCTTCCGAGTGCTGCGCTGCGGCTCGGGCAACGGCCGGGGAGGAACTGTCGGTCCCTGGTGGTAACGCAGCCGGGCCTGCTAGGCGCTTCAAGCAGCGCGTCCGGCCGGGCAGTGTTGTTTTCCGAGGCTGTAAAGGAGCCCGAGGTATAAACCCGCTTGACGTTTCCGTACGGCGGTGCGCTTTGTCGGAGGGCTCGGCCGTACTGACGGAGCTGGCACAGGGTTCCCGCGGGACTCCGGCTTTGCCCGTCTCGTGGAAAGGCTCCAGAGCCTGCTTGGGAAGCCGCTTGACAAGGCACGGCTTTGCCGTGATTTTTACGCCGGAATTCCGACGGTAACGCCGATGCCACGTGTTAGCCTTTCTCCAGCAGCTCTTCAAAGCAGAGTGAGCCTTAAGAATCGGACTGCCTTGTAACGAAATTCGAAACAAAGCGGCGGGGTGAAGCGGCTGGAAGCGTCCTGCCAGTCTGCCGTGGGTATCGCTGCCGTGCGTGTTACCTGCCTGTCTGCCGATCGCTCCTGCCTCTTGTTGTGCCCCGGTAATTCCTCTGGGGAAGGCGTTGGGCTCTGACTGCGGCGCACCCCGACTCCCTCCTGACCCCGGCGAGACGTGATCGGTGTTTGCCTTCCTCCCCTTTCACAGGGCCTCGGCTGTTGTGTGCAGAGAAGCTGTCAGCCTTGTGAGAGAGCACGCCGCCGGCAAGCGCGTCGTGGTGCTTCGGTACCGAGCTGAGACCGCAGGCGTCCGTCTTTTGTTTGCGAAAAGGGATCGCGAGGAAAGGTGCTGACCTCGGAGGGGGAGAGGTGGCGGGGGGAACAGGTAGGAGGCAGCTCTTTCAACCGGTTTTCGGCTTAACTCCTGGGTGCCTGAGCACGGTTCTGGGCTTCGGGGGGTTGGCTTTCGGCTTTTCGCCTTCAGCGCGTCCTCCGTCACCGCTGTCGGCGCGCGCTGAGCTGCGGCTCAGGGGACCGCGGCGATACAGGCCGTGTGCGTGCCAGCCGTCCTCAAGGCTAGAGCTGTATTCTGCTTGTTACCCTGATGAAAGCGTTTCTTTTTTTCTAGGGGGCGTTCCCACAAGGCAGTGGTGTGGAGCCGAAGGGGACTGCGATTGGACGGTGACGGAGCCGTTTGGACCGAGTCTTGAAGATCTCTCGGGTTTTTGTCCGAGGAAACTTCGTCTCGAGACGGTCCTATCGCTCGCTGGCAACGTGGTAGGAAACTGCTTTGTTGATCTTGACGGCGCAGTGTGTTGGGAGTATTAAGATTCCTCGAGAGCTCAGAAGCGAGTAGGTTGTTTCTCTAAGGGAAAGGGGAATAGGCCTGTATCGTTAAAGGAAAGACTCAGAGCGGGTTTTGCTTCTCTTAAGTACAAAGCGCCCCATCTCAAGTGATTGCAAAGTCTGAAACGATGGTTCAAAAGCAGACTTGTGCTGTTTGCAAAGCGTCTGTTGCACTGCTCAAAGACAAAAGGCGCTCACCCGAGAAAGTTTTTGGAAACCGATGTCCGATAGGCACGGGGAAAGAGCTGGAGAGGTTTACGTCTCGTCTGTCGAATTCTGTTCTCTTTCGTGCCCTTCCATTTTACAATAAAAACTTTCGTGACCCCTTTTCCCGTTCAGGCACTGTTGCTAGTGTTTTTATAAGGGGGGAAAAAAAGCGTATGCCTAGTCTCTCGAGTGATTATTATTTTTTATTTTTTTTTCTTTTTCTCTAGACTAGTCGAATCGAGAATGTTCGCTGTAAGAACTTCATCCACCGGGATGGGAAGCCAGGCAACTTCCGAACGGGCCGTGGGCAGAGTTCCCTTCTTGATGCCGTGCCTATATAATAAACTGTGCAGTCTCGTTAGCTAGACGGGCTGCAGTACCCAATTTTTTTCGCCAGGCGGCAGCACCGCGCGTCCCAGGCGGAGTAAGGGCAGCGCATGCGCAGACGCGGCCTGACGCCGAAGGGGGCGGGGCTTCCGGCCCCGTGCGTCCGGGCCGATGACGCAATCCCGCTTTGGCGCATGCGCAGAAGGGCTTTCTGGGCAAGTAAGGTCAGCGCATGCGCAGAAGCGGCTTTAACCCTCAGGGGCGGGACTTCCGGCCACGTGCGTCCGGGCCGATGACGCAATCGCGCTTTGGCGCATGCGCAGAAGGGCTTTCTGGCCGAGTAAGGTCAGCGCATGCGCAGAAGCGGCTTTGACCCTCAGGGGCGGGGCTTCCGGCCCCGTGCGTCCGGGCCGATGACGCAATCCCGCTTTGGCGCATGCGCAGAAGGGCTTTCTGGCCGAGTAAGGTCAGCGCATGCGCAGAAGCGGCTTCGACCCTCAGGGGCGGGGCTTCCGGCCCCGTGCGTCCGGGCCGATGACGCAATCCCGCTTTGGCGCATGCGCAGAAGGGCTTTCTGGCCAAGTAAGGTCAGCGCATGCGCAGAAGCGGCTTTGACCCTCAGGGGCGGGGCTTCCGGCCCCGTGCGTCCGGGCCGATGACGCAATCCCGCTTTGGCGCATGCGCAGAAGCCTTGCTGGCCGACGGAGGGCGGCGCATGCGCAGAAGCGGCTTTGACCCCCCCTAGGGGCGGGGCTTCCGGCCTCGTGCGTAGGGGCAGAGGACGCATCCGGCCCGGGAAAGGCGGGTTCACTGCCGGCCCGCGCGGCGCGCTGGAGCGGCCGTGGAGGTGCGGAGCCTTCGCCGGTAGCCCGGGAGACTTTCGGGCCGGGACGTGCGGCGGCGCGCTCGGGCTGAAGGGCGGCCGGGGGCCGGCGGGCAGCGGCCCGGTCGGGGGGGATGTGGCGGCCCGGCGCTCGGCCGCGGCAGGGAGCGCCTGGTGCCGGCGGCGGGCGGGCTGAGGCAGGCGGGCGGCCCGGCCCGGCACCGGCGGGGCTGCCGCCGGTTCTCGTCTCCCCGGCAGGGACGGTGGTCAGCGGGCTCCTCACGGGGCTGCCCTTGTCTGGGTGGGTGGTGTTTTGTTTTGGTTTTTTTTTTTTTTTTTTTCTCGGAGCCGCGCCGCTACCTCGGCGAGGAGCGGCGGCGGGGCGGCCCCGGTGCTCGCTTGTGGCGGCGGCGCCCGGGAGAGAGGGGTCGGCCCGCGCTGCCCCGCCGCCCACCCGCCGCCGCCTCCGGGCTGCCCGGGCAGCCGCCGCAGCTCTGCGCGGGGCTTTGTCTTTCCCCCAGCCGCTGGCCTGAGCCGTGGCAGGCGCCTGGGGCTGCCGGCCCCCGCGGGCCGCAGAGAGGCTGCCTCGGGGCCTGCGGTAACGCTGTCGCGGCCGGGGGGGGTGTGTGTGTGTGTGTGTGGCTCAGGAGCCTCTTCCCGCCCCTGCCAGCGGGCCAGAGCAAGAAAAGGCAGCCGGCAGCGGAATCCCCAGCCGTCGCCCCCGACTGCTGCTTTCTCCGCAAGCCTTTTAACTGCCGGGGAGGGCTGGGAGGCAGCAGCAGCTCAGATGTCTGGCTGGTCTTGTGTCGTGACAGTCAGCTCCGGGGCTGGAGCAGCCGAGGGGAAGAGGCCTTTTGGTTTGCTTCCCCGCGAAACCGGGGCCTTTTGTTTTCCCTTTGTCCCTAGGTTCGTCCGGAAGCGTCCGTCGACAAGTCAAGGGGAGCGGAACCGAAGGTCGCTCGAGATGTTACCTCACCACGCGTGCCTCGTGCTTGCGAGTCGGACTGCTGACTACGGAGGGATCCCTTTTGTAGCCGCCGAGGGCCGGCGAGGCTCCGTGTGCCCGCCGCTTCCGAGTGCTGCGCTGCGGCTCGGGCAACGGCCGGGGAGGAACTGTCGGTCCCTGGTGGTAACGCAGCCGGGCCTGCTAGGCGCTTCAAGCAGCGCGTCCGGCCGGGCAGTGTTGTTTTCCGAGGCTGTAAAGGAGCCCGAGGTATAAACCCGCTTGACGTTTCCGTACGGCGGTGCGCTTTGTCGGAGGGCTCGGCCGTACTGACGGAGCTGGCACAGGGTTCCCGCGGGACTCCGGCTTTGCCCGTCTCGTGGAAAGGCTCCAGAGCCTGCTTGGGAAGCCGCTTGACAAGGCACGGCTTTGCCGTGATTTTTACGCCGGAATTCCGACGGTAACGCCGATGCCACGTGTTAGCCTTTCTCCAGCAGCTCTTCAAAGCAGAGTGAGCCTTAAGAATCGGACTGCCTTGTAACGAAATTCGAAACAAAGCGGCGGGGTGAAGCGGCTGGAAGCGTCCTGCCAGTCTGCCGTGGGTATCGCTGCCGTGCGTGTTACCTGCCTGTCTGCCGATCGCTCCTGCCTCTTGTTGTGCCCCGGTAATTCCTCTGGGGAAGGCGTTGGGCTCTGACTGCGGCGCACCCCGACTCCCTCCTGACCCCGGCGAGACGTGATCGGTGTTTGCCTTCCTCCCCTTTCACAGGGCCTCGGCTGTTGTGTGCAGAGAAGCTGTCAGCCTTGTGAGAGAGCACGCCGCCGGCAAGCGCGTCGTGGTGCTTCGGTACCGAGCTGAGACCGCAGGCGTCCGTCTTTTGTTTGCGAAAAGGGATCGCGAGGAAAGGTGCTGACCTCGGAGGGGGAGAGGTGGCGGGGGAACAGGTAGGAGGCAGCTCTTTCAACCGGTTTTCGGCTTAACTCCTGGGTTCCTGAGCACGGTTCTGGGCTTCGGGGGGTTGGCTTTCGGCTTTTCGCCTTCAGCGCCTCCTCCGTCACCGCTGTCGGCGCGCGCTGAGCTGCGGCTCGGGGAGGGGACCGCGGCGATACAGGCCGTGTGCGTGCCAGCCGTCCTCAAGGCTAGAGCTGTATTCTGCTTGTTACCCTGATGAAAGCGTTTCTTTTTTTCTAGGGGGCGTTCCCACAAGGCAGTGGTGTGGAGCCGAAGGGGACTGCGATGGAACGGTGACGGAGCCCGTTTGGACCGAGTCTTGAAGATAGATCTCTCTGGTTTTTGTCCGAGGAAACTTCGTCTCGAGACGGTCCTATCGCTCGCTGGCAACGTGGTAGGAAACTGCTTTGTTGATCTTGACGGCGCAGTGTGTTGGGAGTATTAAGATTCCTCGAGAGCTCAGAAGCGAGTAGGTTGTTTCTCTAAGGGAAAGGGGAATAGGCCTGTATCGTTAAAGGAAAGACTCAGAGCGGGTTTTGCTTCTCTTAAGTACAAAGCGCCCCATCTCAAGTGATTGCAAAGTCTGAAACGATGGTTCAAAAGCAGACTTGTGCTGTTTGCAAAGCGTCTGTTGCACTGCTCAAAGACAAAAGGCGCTCACCCGAGAAAGTTTTTGGAAACCGATGTCCGATAGGCACGGGGAAAGAGCTGGAGAGGTTTACGTCTCGTCTGTCGAATTCTGTTCTCTTTCGTGCCCTTCCATTTTACAATAAAAACTTTCGTGACCCCTTTTCCCGTTCAGGCACTGTTGCTAGTGTTTTTATAAGGGGGGAAAAAAAGCGTATGCCTAGTCTCTCGAGTGATTATTATTTTTTATTTTTTTTTCTTTTTCTCTAGACTAGTCGAATCGAGAATGTTCGCTGTAAGAACTTCATCCACCGGGATGGGAAGCCAGGCAACTTCCGAACGGGCCGTGGGCAGAGTTCCCTTCTTGATGCCGTGCCTATATAATAAACTGTGCAGTCTCGTTAGCTAGACGGGCTGCAGTACCCAATTTTTTTCGCCAGGCGGCAGCACCGCGCGTCCCAGGCGGAGTAAGGGCAGCGCATGCGCAGACGCGGCCTGACGCCGAAAGGGCGGGGCTTCCGGCCCCGTGCGTCCGGGCCGATGACGCAATCCCGCTTTGGCGCATGCGCAGAAGGGCTTTCTGGCCAAGTAAGGTCAGCGCATGCGCAGAAGCGGCTTTGACCCTCAGGGGCGGGGCTTCCGGCCCCGTGCGTCCGGGCCGATGACGCAATCCCGCTTTGGCGCATGCGCAGAAGGGCTTTCTGGCCGAGTAAGGTCAGCGCATGCGCAGAAGCGGCTTCGACCCTCAGGGGCGGGACTTCCGGCCCCGTGCGTCCGGGCCGATGACGCAATCCCGCTTTGGCGCATGCGCAGAAGGGCTTTCTGGCCAAGTAAGGTCAGCGCATGCGCAGAAGCGGCTTTGACCCTCAGGGGCGGGGCTTCCGGCCCCGTGCGTCCGGGCCGATGACGCAATCCCGCTTTGGCGCATGCGCAGAAGCCTTGCTGGCCGACGGAGGGCGGCGCATGCGCAGAAGCGGCTTTGACCCCCCCTAGGGGCGGGGCTTCCGGCCTCGTGCGTAGGGGCAGAGGACGCATCCGGCCCGGGAAAGGCGGGTTCACTGCCGGCCCGCGCGGCGCGCTGGAGCGGCCGTGGAGGTGCGGAGCCTTCGCCGGTAGCCCGGGAGACTTTCGGGCCGGGACGTGCGGCGGCGCGCTCGGGCTGAAGGGCGGCCGGGGGCCGGCGGGCAGCGGCCCGGTCGGGGGGGATGTGGCGGCCCGGCGCTCGGCCGCGGCAGGGAGCGCCTGGTGCCGGCGGCGGGCGGGCTGAGGCAGGCGGGCGGCCCGGCCCGGCACCGGCGGGGCTGCCGCCGGTTCTCGTCTCCCCGGCAGGGACGGTGGTCAGCGGGCTCCTCACGGGGCTGCCCTTGTCTGGGTGGGTGGTGTTTTGTTTTGGTTTTTTTTTTTTTTTTTTTCTCGGAGCCGCGCCGCTACCTCGGCGAGGAGCGGCGGCGGGGCGGCCCCGGTGCTCGCTTGTGGCGGCGGCGCCCGGGAGAGAGGGGTCGGCCCGCGCTGCCCCGCCGCCCACCCGCCGCCGCCTCCGGGCTGCCCGGGCAGCCGCCGCAGCTCTGCGCGGGGCTTTGTCTTTCCCCCAGCCGCTGGCCTGAGCCGTGGCAGGCGCCTGGGGCTGCCGGCCCCCGCGGGCCGCAGAGAGGCTGCCTCGGGGCCTGCGGTAACGCTGTCGCGGCCGGGGGGGGTGTGTGTGTGTGTGTGTGGCTCAGGAGCCTCTTCCCGCCCCTGCCAGCGGGCCAGAGCAAGAAAAGGCAGCCGGCAGCGGAATCCCCAGCCGTCGCCCCCGACTGCTGCTTTCTCCGCAAGCCTTTTAACTGCCGGGGAGGGCTGGGAGGCAGCAGCAGCTCAGATGTCTGGCTGGTCTTGTGTCGTGACAGTCAGCTCCGGGGCTGGAGCAGCCGAGGGGAAGAGGCCTTTTGGTTTGCTTCCCCGCGAAACCGGGGCCTTTTGTTTTCCCTTTGTCCCTAGGTTCGTCCGGAAGCGTCCGTCGACAAGTCAAGGGGAGCGGAACCGAAGGTCGCTCGAGATGTTACCTCACCACGCGTGCCTCGTGCTTGCGAGTCGGACTGCTGACTACGGAGGGATCCCTTTTGTAGCCGCCGAGGGCCGGCGAGGCTCCGTGTGCCCGCCGCTTCCGAGTGCTGCGCTGCGGCTCGGGCAACGGCCGGGGAGGAACTGTCGGTCCCTGGTGGTAACGCAGCCGGGCCTGCTAGGCGCTTCAAGCAGCGCGTCCGGCCGGGCAGTGTTGTTTTCCGAGGCTGTAAAGGAGCCCGAGGTATAAACCCGCTTGACGTTTCCGTACGGCGGTGCGCTTTGTCGGAGGGCTCGGCCGTACTGACGGAGCTGGCACAGGGTTCCCGCGGGACTCCGGCTTTGCCCGTCTCGTGGAAAGGCTCCAGAGCCTGCTTGGGAAGCCGCTTGACAAGGCACGGCTTTGCCGTGATTTTTACGCCGGAATTCCGACGGTAACGCCGATGCCACGTGTTAGCCTTTCTCCAGCAGCTCTTCAAAGCAGAGTGAGCCTTAAGAATCGGACTGCCTTGTAACGAAATTCGAAACAAAGCGGCGGGGTGAAGCGGCTGGAAGCGTCCTGCCAGTCTGCCGTGGGTATCGCTGCCGTGCGTGTTACCTGCCTGTCTGCCGATCGCTCCTGCCTCTTGTTGTGCCCCGGTAATTCCTCTGGGGAAGGCGTTGGGCTCTGACTGCGGCGCACCCCGACTCCCTCCTGACCCCGGCGAGACGTGATCGGTGTTTGCCTTCCTCCCCTTTCACAGGGCCTCGGCTGTTGTGTGCAGAGAAGCTGTCAGCCTTGTGAGAGAGCACGCCGCCGGCAAGCGCGTCGTGGTGCTTCGGTACCGAGCTGAGACCGCAGGCGTCCGTCTTTTGTTTGCGAAAAGGGATCGCGAGGAAAGGTGCTGACCTCGGAGGGGGAGAGGTGGCGGGGGAACAGGTAGGAGGCAGCTCTTTCAACCGGTTTTCGGCTTAACTCCTGGGTGCCTGAGCACGGTTCTGGGCTTCGGGGGGTTGGCTTTCGGCTTTTCGCCTTCAGCGCGTCCTCCGTCACCGCTGTCGGCGCGCGCTGAGCTGCGGCTCAGGGGACCGCGGCGATACAGGCCGTGTGCGTGCCAGCCGTCCTCAAGGCTAGAGCTGTATTCTGCTTGTTACCCTGATGAAAGCGTTTCTTTTTTTCTAGGGGGCGTTCCCACAAGGCAGTGGTGTGGAGCCGAAGGGGACTGCGATTGGACGGTGACGGAGCCGTTTGGACCGAGTCTTGAAGATCTCTCGGGTTTTTGTCCGAGGAAACTTCGTCTCGAGACGGTCCTATCGCTCGCTGGCAACGTGGTAGGAAACTGCTTTGTTGATCTTGACGGCGCAGTGTGTTGGGAGTATTAAGATTCCTCGAGAGCTCAGAAGCGAGTAGGTTGTTTCTCTAAGGGAAAGGGGAATAGGCCTGTATCGTTAAAGGAAAGACTCAGAGCGGGTTTTGCTTCTCTTAAGTACAAAGCGCCCCATCTCAAGTGATTGCAAAGTCTGAAACGATGGTTCAAAAGCAGACTTGTGCTGTTTGCAAAGCGTCTGTTGCACTGCTCAAAGACAAAAGGCGCTCACCCGAGAAAGTTTTTGGAAACCGATGTCCGATAGGCACGGGGAAAGAGCTGGAGAGGTTTACGTCTCGTCTGTCGAATTCTGTTCTCTTTCGTGCCCTTCCATTTTACAATAAAAACTTTCGTGACCCCTTTTCCCGTTCAGGCACTGTTGCTAGTGTTTTTATAAGGGGGGAAAAAAAGCGTATGCCTAGTCTCTCGAGTGATTATTATTTTTTATTTTTTTTTCTTTTTCTCTAGACTAGTCGAATCGAGAATGTTCGCTGTAAGAACTTCATCCACCGGGATGGGAAGCCAGGCAACTTCCGAACGGGCCGTGGGCAGAGTTCCCTTCTTGATGCCGTGCCTATATAATAAACTGTGCAGTCTCGTTAGCTAGACGGGCTGCAGTACCCAATTTTTTTCGCCAGGCGGCAGCACCGCGCGTCCCAGGCGGAGTAAGGGCAGCGCATGCGCAGACGCGGCCTGACGCCGAAGGGGGCGGGGCTTCCGGCCCCGTGCGTCCGGGCCGATGACGCAATCCCGCTTTGGCGCATGCGCAGAAGGGCTTTCTGGGCAAGTAAGGTCAGCGCATGCGCAGAAGCGGCTTTAACCCTCAGGGGCGGGACTTCCGGCCACGTGCGTCCGGGCCGATGACGCAATCGCGCTTTGGCGCATGCGCAGAAGGGCTTTCTGGCCGAGTAAGGTCAGCGCATGCGCAGAAGCGGCTTTGACCCTCAGGGGCGGGGCTTCCGGCCCCGTGCGTCCGGGCCGATGACGCAATCCCGCTTTGGCGCATGCGCAGAAGGGCTTTCTGGCCAAGTAAGGTCAGCGCATGCGCAGTAGCGGCTTTGACCCTCAGGGGCGGGACTTCCGGCCACGTGCGTCCGGGCCGATGACGCAATCGCGCTTTGGCGCATGCGCAGAAGGGCTTTCTGGCCAAGTAAGGTCAGCGCATGCGCAGAAGCGGCTTTGACCCTCAGGGGCGGGGCTTCCGGCCCCGTGCGTCCGGGCCGATGACGCAATCCCGCTTTGGCGCATGCGCAGAAGCCTTGCTGGCCGACGGAGGGCGGCGCATGCGCAGAAGCGGCTTTGACCCCCCCTAGGGGCGGGGCTTCCGGCCTCGTGCGTAGGGGCAGAGGACGCATCCGGCCCGGGAAAGGCGGGTTCACTGCCGGCCCGCGCGGCGCGCTGGAGCGGCCGTGGAGGTGCGGAGCCTTCGCCGGTAGCCCGGGAGACTTTCGGGCCGGGACGTGCGGCGGCGCGCTCGGGCTGAAGGGCGGCCGGGGGCCGGCGGGCAGCGGCCCGGTCGGGGGGGATGTGGCGGCCCGGCGCTCGGCCGCGGCAGGGAGCGCCTGGTGCCGGCGGCGGGCGGGCTGAGGCAGGCGGGCGGCCCGGCCCGGCACCGGCGGGGCTGCCGCCGGTTCTCGTCTCCCCGGCAGGGACGGTGGTCAGCGGGCTCCTCACGGGGCTGCCCTTGTCTGGGTGGGTGGTGTTTTGTTTTGGTTTTTTTTTTTTTTTTTTTCTCGGAGCCGCGCCGCTACCTCGGCGAGGAGCGGCGGCGGGGCGGCCCCGGTGCTCGCTTGTGGCGGCGGCGCCCGGGAGAGAGGGGTCGGCCCGCGCCGCCCCGCCGCCCACCCGCCGCCGCCTCCGGGCTGCCCGGGCAGCCGCCGCAGCTCTGCGCGGGGCTTTGTCTTTCCCCCAGCCGCTGGCCTGAGCCGTGGCAGGCGCCTGGGGCTGCCGGCCCCCGCGGGCCGCAGAGAGGCTGCCTCGGGGCCTGCGGTAACGCTGTCGCGGCCGGGGGGTGTGTGTGTGTGTGTGTGTGGCTCAGGAGCCTCTTCCCGCCCCTGCCAGCGGGCCAGAGCAAGAAAAGGCAGCCGGCAGCGGAATCCCCAGCCGTCGCCCCCGACTGCTGCTTTCTCCGCAAGCCTTTTAACTGCCGGGGAGGGCTGGGAGGCAGCAGCAGCTCAGATGTCTGGCTGGTCTTGTGTCGTGACAGTCAGCTCCGGGGCTGGAGCAGCCGAGGGGAAGAGGCCTTTTGGTTTGCTTCCCCGCGAAACCGGGGCCTTTTGTTTTCCCTTTGTCCCTAGGTTCGTCCGGAAGCGTCCGTCGACAAGTCAAGGGGAGCGGAACCGAAGGTCGCTCGAGATGTTACCTCACCACGCGTGCCTCGTGCTTGCGAGTCGGACTGCTGACTACGGAGGGATCCCTTTTGTAGCCGCCGAGGGCCGGCGAGGCTCCGTGTGCCCGCCGCTTCCGAGTGCTGCGCTGCGGCTCGGGCAACGGCCGGGGAGGAACTGTCGGTCCCTGGTGGTAACGCAGCCGGGCCTGCTAGGCGCTTCAAGCAGCGCGTCCGGCCGGGCAGTGTTGTTTTCCGAGGCTGTAAAGGAGCCCGAGGTATAAACCCGCTTGACGTTTCCGTACGGCGGTGCGCTTTGTCGGAGGGCTCGGCCGTACTGACGGAGCTGGCACAGGGTTCCCGCGGGACTCCGGCTTTGCCCGTCTCGTGGAAAGGCTCCAGAGCCTGCTTGGGAAGCCGCTTGACAAGGCACGGCTTTGCCGTGATTTTTACGCCGGAATTCCGACGGTAACGCCGATGCCACGTGTTAGCCTTTCTCCAGCAGCTCTTCAAAGCAGAGTGAGCCTTAAGAATCGGACTGCCTTGTAACGAAATTCGAAACAAAGCGGCGGGGTGAAGCGGCTGGAAGCGTCCTGCCAGTCTGCCGTGGGTATCGCTGCCGTGCGTGTTACCTGCCTGTCTGCCGATCGCTCCTGCCTCTTGTTGTGCCCCGGTAATTCCTCTGGGGAAGGCGTTGGGCTCTGACTGCGGCGCACCCCGACTCCCTCCTGACCCCGGCGAGACGTGATCGGTGTTTGCCTTCCTCCCCTTTCACAGGGCCTCGGCTGTTGTGTGCAGAGAAGCTGTCAGCCTTGTGAGAGAGCACGCCGCCGGCAAGCGCGTCGTGGTGCTTCGGTACCGAGCTGAGACCGCAGGCGTCCGTCTTTTGTTTGCGAAAAGGGATCGCGAGGAAAGGTGCTGACCTCGGAGGGGGAGAGGTGGCGGGGGAACAGGTAGGAGGCAGCTCTTTCAACCGGTTTTCGGCTTAACTCCTGGGTTCCTGAGCACGGTTCTGGGCTTCGGGGGGTTGGCTTTCGGCTTTTCGCCTTCAGCGCCTCCTCCGTCACCGCTGTCGGCGCGCGCTGAGCTGCGGCTCGGGGAGGGGACCGCGGCGATACAGGCCGTGTGCGTGCCAGCCGTCCTCAAGGCTAGAGCTGTATTCTGCTTGTTACCCTGATGAAAGCGTTTCTTTTTTTCTAGGGGGCGTTCCCACAAGGCAGTGGTGTGGAGCCGAAGGGGACTGCGATGGAACGGTGACGGAGCCCGTTTGGACCGAGTCTTGAAGATAGATCTCTCTGGTTTTTGTCCGAGGAAACTTCGTCTCGAGACGGTCCTATCGCTCGCTGGCAACGTGGTAGGAAACTGCTTTGTTGATCTTGACGGCGCAGTGTGTTGGGAGTATTAAGATTCCTCGAGAGCTCAGAAGCGAGTAGGTTGTTTCTCTAAGGGAAAGGGGAATAGGCCTGTATCGTTAAAGGAAAGACTCAGAGCGGGTTTTGCTTCTCTTAAGTACAAAGCGCCCCATCTCAAGTGATTGCAAAGTCTGAAACGATGGTTCAAAAGCAGACTTGTGCTGTTTGCAAAGCGTCTGTTGCACTGCTCAAAGACAAAAGGCGCTCACCCGAGAAAGTTTTTGGAAACCGATGTCCGATAGGCACGGGGAAAGAGCTGGAGAGGTTTACGTCTCGTCTGTCGAATTCTGTTCTCTTTCGTGCCCTTCCATTTTACAATAAAAACTTTCGTGACCCCTTTTCCCGTTCAGGCACTGTTGCTAGTGTTTTTATAAGGGGGGAAAAAAAGCGTATGCCTAGTCTCTCGAGTGATTATTATTTTTTATTTTTTTTTCTTTTTCTCTAGACTAGTCGAATCGAGAATGTTCGCTGTAAGAACTTCATCCACCGGGATGGGAAGCCAGGCAACTTCCGAACGGGCCGTGGGCAGAGTTCCCTTCTTGATGCCGTGCCTATATAATAAACTGTGCAGTCTCGTTAGCTAGACGGGCTGCAGTACCCAATTTTTTTCGCCAGGCGGCAGCACCGCGCGTCCCAGGCGGAGTAAGGGCAGCGCATGCGCAGACGCGGCCTGACGCCGAAAGGGCGGGGCTTCCGGCCCCGTGCGTCCGGGCCGATGACGCAATCCCGCTTTGGCGCATGCGCAGAAGGGCTTTCTGGCCAAGTAAGGTCAGCGCATGCGCAGAAGCGGCTTTGACCCTCAGGGGCGGGGCTTCCGGCCCCGTGCGTCCGGGCCGATGACGCAATCCCGCTTTGGCGCATGCGCAGAAGCCTTGCTGGCCGACGGAGGGCGGCGCATGCGCAGAAGCGGCTTTGACCCCCCCTAGGGGCGGGGCTTCCGGCCTCGTGCGTAGGGGCAGAGGACGCATCCGGCCCGGGAAAGGCGGGTTCACTGCCGGCCCGCGCGGCGCGCTGGAGCGGCCGTGGAGGTGCGGAGCCTTCGCCGGTAGCCCGGGAGACTTTCGGGCCGGGACGTGCGGCGGCGCGCTCGGGCTGAAGGGCGGCCGGGGGCCGGCGGGCAGCGGCCCGGTCGGGGGGGATGTGGCGGCCCGGCGCTCGGCCGCGGCAGGGAGCGCCTGGTGCCGGCGGCGGGCGGGCTGAGGCAGGCGGGCGGCCCGGCCCGGCACCGGCGGGGCTGCCGCCGGTTCTCGTCTCCCCGGCAGGGACGGTGGTCAGCGGGCTCCTCACGGGGCTGCCCTTGTCTGGGTGGGTGGTGTTTTGTTTTGGTTTTTTTTTTTTTTTTTTTCTCGGAGCCGCGCCGCTACCTCGGCGAGGAGCGGCGGCGGGGCGGCCCCGGTGCTCGCTTGTGGCGGCGGCGCCCGGGAGAGAGGGGTCGGCCCGCGCTGCCCCGCCGCCCACCCGCCGCCGCCTCCGGGCTGCCCGGGCAGCCGCCGCAGCTCTGCGCGGGGCTTTGTCTTTCCCCCAGCCGCTGGCCTGAGCCGTGGCAGGCGCCTGGGGCTGCCGGCCCCCGCGGGCCGCAGAGAGGCTGCCTCGGGGCCTGCGGTAACGCTGTCGCGGCCGGGGGGGGTGTGTGTGTGTGTGTGTGGCTCAGGAGCCTCTTCCCGCCCCTGCCAGCGGGCCAGAGCAAGAAAAGGCAGCCGGCAGCGGAATCCCCAGCCGTCGCCCCCGACTGCTGCTTTCTCCGCAAGCCTTTTAACTGCCGGGGAGGGCTGGGAGGCAGCAGCAGCTCAGATGTCTGGCTGGTCTTGTGTCGTGACAGTCAGCTCCGGGGCTGGAGCAGCCGAGGGGAAGAGGCCTTTTGGTTTGCTTCCCCGCGAAACCGGGGCCTTTTGTTTTCCCTTTGTCCCTAGGTTCGTCCGGAAGCGTCCGTCGACAAGTCAAGGGGAGCGGAACCGAAGGTCGCTCGAGATGTTACCTCACCACGCGTGCCTCGTGCTTGCGAGTCGGACTGCTGACTACGGAGGGATCCCTTTTGTAGCCGCCGAGGGCCGGCGAGGCTCCGTGTGCCCGCCGCTTCCGAGTGCTGCGCTGCGGCTCGGGCAACGGCCGGGGAGGAACTGTCGGTCCCTGGTGGTAACGCAGCCGGGCCTGCTAGGCGCTTCAAGCAGCGCGTCCGGCCGGGCAGTGTTGTTTTCCGAGGCTGTAAAGGAGCCCGAGGTATAAACCCGCTTGACGTTTCCGTACGGCGGTGCGCTTTGTCGGAGGGCTCGGCCGTACTGACGGAGCTGGCACAGGGTTCCCGCGGGACTCCGGCTTTGCCCGTCTCGTGGAAAGGCTCCAGAGCCTGCTTGGGAAGCCGCTTGACAAGGCACGGCTTTGCCGTGATTTTTACGCCGGAATTCCGACGGTAACGCCGATGCCACGTGTTAGCCTTTCTCCAGCAGCTCTTCAAAGCAGAGTGAGCCTTAAGAATCGGACTGCCTTGTAACGAAATTCGAAACAAAGCGGCGGGGTGAAGCGGCTGGAAGCGTCCTGCCAGTCTGCCGTGGGTATCGCTGCCGTGCGTGTTACCTGCCTGTCTGCCGATCGCTCCTGCCTCTTGTTGTGCCCCGGTAATTCCTCTGGGGAAGGCGTTGGGCTCTGACTGCGGCGCACCCCGACTCCCTCCTGACCCCGGCGAGACGTGATCGGTGTTTGCCTTCCTCCCCTTTCACAGGGCCTCGGCTGTTGTGTGCAGAGAAGCTGTCAGCCTTGTGAGAGAGCACGCCGCCGGCAAGCGCGTCGTGGTGCTTCGGTACCGAGCTGAGACCGCAGGCGTCCGTCTTTTGTTTGCGAAAAGGGATCGCGAGGAAAGGTGCTGACCTCGGAGGGGGAGAGGTGGCGGGGGAACAGGTAGGAGGCAGCTCTTTCAACCGGTTTTCGGCTTAACTCCTGGGTTCCTGAGCACGGTTCTGGGCTTCGGGGGGTTGGCTTTCGGCTTTTCGCCTTCAGCGCCTCCTCCGTCACCGCTGTCGGCGCGCGCTGAGCTGCGGCTCGGGGAGGGGACCGCGGCGATACAGGCCGTGTGCGTGCCAGCCGTCCTCAAGGCTAGAGCTGTATTCTGCTTGTTACCCTGATGAAAGCGTTTCTTTTTTTCTAGGGGGCGTTCCCACAAGGCAGTGGTGTGGAGCCGAAGGGGACTGCGATGGAACGGTGACGGAGCCCGTTTGGACCGAGTCTTGAAGATAGATCTCTCTGGTTTTTGTCCGAGGAAACTTCGTCTCGAGACGGTCCTATCGCTCGCTGGCAACGTGGTAGGAAACTGCTTTGTTGATCTTGACGGCGCAGTGTGTTGGGAGTATTAAGATTCCTCGAGAGCTCAGAAGCGAGTAGGTTGTTTCTCTAAGGGAAAGGGGAATAGGCCTGTATCGTTAAAGGAAAGACTCAGAGCGGGTTTTGCTTCTCTTAAGTACAAAGCGCCCCATCTCAAGTGATTGCAAAGTCTGAAACGATGGTTCAAAAGCAGACTTGTGCTGTTTGCAAAGCGTCTGTTGCACTGCTCAAAGACAAAAGGCGCTCACCCGAGAAAGTTTTTGGAAACCGATGTCCGATAGGCACGGGGAAAGAGCTGGAGAGGTTTACGTCTCGTCTGTCGAATTCTGTTCTCTTTCGTGCCCTTCCATTTTACAATAAAAACTTTCGTGACCCCTTTTCCCGTTCAGGCACTGTTGCTAGTGTTTTTATAAGGGGGGAAAAAAAGCGTATGCCTAGTCTCTCGAGTGATTATTATTTTTTATTTTTTTTTCTTTTTCTCTAGACTAGTCGAATCGAGAATGTTCGCTGTAAGAACTTCATCCACCGGGATGGGAAGCCAGGCAACTTCCGAACGGGCCGTGGGCAGAGTTCCCTTCTTGATGCCGTGCCTATATAATAAACTGTGCAGTCTCGTTAGCTAGACGGGCTGCAGTACCCAATTTTTTTCGCCAGGCGGCAGCACCGCGCGTCCCAGGCGGAGTAAGGGCAGCGCATGCGCAGACGCGGCCTGACGCCGAAAGGGCGGGGCTTCCGGCCCCGTGCGTCCGGGCCGATGACGCAATCCCGCTTTGGCGCATGCGCAGAAGGGCTTTCTGGCCAAGTAAGGTCAGCGCATGCGCAGAAGCGGCTTTGACCCTCAGGGGCGGGGCTTCCGGCCCCGTGCGTCCGGGCCGATGACGCAATCCCGCTTTGGCGCATGCGCAGAAGGGCTTTCTGGCCGAGTAAGGTCAGCGCATGCGCAGAAGCGGCTTCGACCCTCAGGGGCGGGACTTCCGGCCCCGTGCGTCCGGGCCGATGACGCAATCCCGCTTTGGCGCATGCGCAGAAGGGCTTTCTGGCCAAGTAAGGTCAGCGCATGCGCAGAAGCGGCTTTGACCCTCAGGGGCGGGGCTTCCGGCCCCGTGCGTCCGGGCCGATGACGCAATCCCGCTTTGGCGCATGCGCAGAAGCCTTGCTGGCCGACGGAGGGCGGCGCATGCGCAGAAGCGGCTTTGACCCCCCCTAGGGGCGGGGCTTCCGGCCTCGTGCGTAGGGGCAGAGGACGCATCCGGCCCGGGAAAGGCGGGTTCACTGCCGGCCCGCGCGGCGCGCTGGAGCGGCCGTGGAGGTGCGGAGCCTTCGCCGGTAGCCCGGGAGACTTTCGGGCCGGGACGTGCGGCGGCGCGCTCGGGCTGAAGGGCGGCCGGGGGCCGGCGGGCAGCGGCCCGGTCGGGGGGGATGTGGCGGCCCGGCGCTCGGCCGCGGCAGGGAGCGCCTGGTGCCGGCGGCGGGCGGGCTGAGGCAGGCGGGCGGCCCGGCCCGGCACCGGCGGGGCTGCCGCCGGTTCTCGTCTCCCCGGCAGGGACGGTGGTCAGCGGGCTCCTCACGGGGCTGCCCTTGTCTGGGTGGGTGGTGTTTTGTTTTGGTTTTTTTTTTTTTTTTTTTCTCGGAGCCGCGCCGCTACCTCGGCGAGGAGCGGCGGCGGGGCGGCCCCGGTGCTCGCTTGTGGCGGCGGCGCCCGGGAGAGAGGGGTCGGCCCGCGCTGCCCCGCCGCCCACCCGCCGCCGCCTCCGGGCTGCCCGGGCAGCCGCCGCAGCTCTGCGCGGGGCTTTGTCTTTCCCCCAGCCGCTGGCCTGAGCCGTGGCAGGCGCCTGGGGCTGCCGGCCCCCGCGGGCCGCAGAGAGGCTGCCTCGGGGCCTGCGGTAACGCTGTCGCGGCCGGGGGGGGTGTGTGTGTGTGTGTGTGGCTCAGGAGCCTCTTCCCGCCCCTGCCAGCGGGCCAGAGCAAGAAAAGGCAGCCGGCAGCGGAATCCCCAGCCGTCGCCCCCGACTGCTGCTTTCTCCGCAAGCCTTTTAACTGCCGGGGAGGGCTGGGAGGCAGCAGCAGCTCAGATGTCTGGCTGGTCTTGTGTCGTGACAGTCAGCTCCGGGGCTGGAGCAGCCGAGGGGAAGAGGCCTTTTGGTTTGCTTCCCCGCGAAACCGGGGCCTTTTGTTTTCCCTTTGTCCCTAGGTTCGTCCGGAAGCGTCCGTCGACAAGTCAAGGGGAGCGGAACCGAAGGTCGCTCGAGATGTTACCTCACCACGCGTGCCTCGTGCTTGCGAGTCGGACTGCTGACTACGGAGGGATCCCTTTTGTAGCCGCCGAGGGCCGGCGAGGCTCCGTGTGCCCGCCGCTTCCGAGTGCTGCGCTGCGGCTCGGGCAACGGCCGGGGAGGAACTGTCGGTCCCTGGTGGTAACGCAGCCGGGCCTGCTAGGCGCTTCAAGCAGCGCGTCCGGCCGGGCAGTGTTGTTTTCCGAGGCTGTAAAGGAGCCCGAGGTATAAACCCGCTTGACGTTTCCGTACGGCGGTGCGCTTTGTCGGAGGGCTCGGCCGTACTGACGGAGCTGGCACAGGGTTCCCGCGGGACTCCGGCTTTGCCCGTCTCGTGGAAAGGCTCCAGAGCCTGCTTGGGAAGCCGCTTGACAAGGCACGGCTTTGCCGTGATTTTTACGCCGGAATTCCGACGGTAACGCCGATGCCACGTGTTAGCCTTTCTCCAGCAGCTCTTCAAAGCAGAGTGAGCCTTAAGAATCGGACTGCCTTGTAACGAAATTCGAAACAAAGCGGCGGGGTGAAGCGGCTGGAAGCGTCCTGCCAGTCTGCCGTGGGTATCGCTGCCGTGCGTGTTACCTGCCTGTCTGCCGATCGCTCCTGCCTCTTGTTGTGCCCCGGTAATTCCTCTGGGGAAGGCGTTGGGCTCTGACTGCGGCGCACCCCGACTCCCTCCTGACCCCGGCGAGACGTGATCGGTGTTTGCCTTCCTCCCCTTTCACAGGGCCTCGGCTGTTGTGTGCAGAGAAGCTGTCAGCCTTGTGAGAGAGCACGCCGCCGGCAAGCGCGTCGTGGTGCTTCGGTACCGAGCTGAGACCGCAGGCGTCCGTCTTTTGTTTGCGAAAAGGGATCGCGAGGAAAGGTGCTGACCTCGGAGGGGGAGAGGTGGCGGGGGAACAGGTAGGAGGCAGCTCTTTCAACCGGTTTTCGGCTTAACTCCTGGGTGCCTGAGCACGGTTCTGGGCTTCGGGGGGTTGGCTTTCGGCTTTTCGCCTTCAGCGCGTCCTCCGTCACCGCTGTCGGCGCGCGCTGAGCTGCGGCTCAGGGGACCGCGGCGATACAGGCCGTGTGCGTGCCAGCCTTCCTCAAGGCTAGAGCTGTATTCTGCTTGTTACCCTGATGAAAGCGTTTCTTTTTTTCTAGGGGGCGTTCCCACAAGGCAGTGGTGTGGAGCCGAAGGGGACTGCGATTGGACGGTGACGGAGCCGTTTGGACCGAGTCTTGAAGATCTCTCGGGTTTTTGTCCGAGGAAACTTCGTCTCGAGACGGTCCTATCGCTCGCTGGCAACGTGGTAGGAAACTGCTTTGTTGATCTTGACGGCGCAGTGTGTTGGGAGTATTAAGATTCCTCGAGAGCTCAGAAGCGAGTAGGTTGTTTCTCTAAGGGAAAGGGGAATAGGCCTGTATCGTTAAAGGAAAGACTCAGAGCGGGTTTTGCTTCTCTTAAGTACAAAGCGCCCCATCTCAAGTGATTGCAAAGTCTGAAACGATGGTTCAAAAGCAGACTTGTGCTGTTTGCAAAGCGTCTGTTGCACTGCTCAAAGACAAAAGGCGCTCACCCGAGAAAGTTTTTGGAAACCGATGTCCGATAGGCACGGGGAAAGAGCTGGAGAGGTTTACGTCTCGTCTGTCGAATTCTGTTCTCTTTCGTGCCCTTCCATTTTACAATAAAAACTTTCGTGACCCCTTTTCCCGTTCAGGCACTGTTGCTAGTGTTTTTATAAGGGGGGAAAAAAAGCGTATGCCTAGTCTCTCGAGTGATTATTATTTTTTATTTTTTTTTCTTTTTCTCTAGACTAGTCGAATCGAGAATGTTCGCTGTAAGAACTTCATCCACCGGGATGGGAAGCCAGGCAACTTCCGAACGGGCCGTGGGCAGAGTTCCCTTCTTGATGCCGTGCCTATATAATAAACTGTGCAGTCTCGTTAGCTAGACGGGCTGCAGTACCCAATTTTTTTCGCCAGGCGGCAGCACCGCGCGTCCCAGGCGGAGTAAGGGCAGCGCATGCGCAGACGCGGCCTGACGCCGAAGGGGGCGGGGCTTCCGGCCCCGTGCGTCCGGGCCGATGACGCAATCCCGCTTTGGCGCATGCGCAGAAGGGCTTTCTGGGCAAGTAAGGTCAGCGCATGCGCAGAAGCGGCTTTAACCCTCAGGGGCGGGACTTCCGGCCACGTGCGTCCGGGCCGATGACGCAATCGCGCTTTGGCGCATGCGCAGAAGGGCTTTCTGGCCGAGTAAGGTCAGCGCATGCGCAGAAGCGGCTTTGACCCTCAGGGGCGGGGCTTCCGGCCCCGTGCGTCCGGGCCGATGACGCAATCCCGCTTTGGCGCATGCGCAGAAGGGCTTTCTGGCCAAGTAAGGTCAGCGCATGCGCAGTAGCGGCTTTGACCCTCAGGGGCGGGACTTCCGGCCACGTGCGTCCGGGCCGATGACGCAATCGCGCTTTGGCGCATGCGCAGAAGGGCTTTCTGGCCAAGTAAGGTCAGCGCATGCGCAGAAGCGGCTTTGACCCTCAGGGGCGGGGCTTCCGGCCCCGTGCGTCCGGGCCGATGACGCAATCCCGCTTTGGCGCATGCGCAGAAGCCTTGCTGGCCGACGGAGGGCGGCGCATGCGCAGAAGCGGCTTTGACCCCCCCTAGGGGCGGGGCTTCCGGCCTCGTGCGTAGGGGCAGAGGACGCATCCGGCCCGGGAAAGGCGGGTTCACTGCCGGCCCGCGCGGCGCGCTGGAGCGGCCGTGGAGGTGCGGAGCCTTCGCCGGTAGCCCGGGAGACTTTCGGGCCGGGACGTGCGGCGGCGCGCTCGGGCTGAAGGGCGGCCGGGGGCCGGCGGGCAGCGGCCCGGTCGGGGGGGATGTGGCGGCCCGGCGCTCGGCCGCGGCAGGGAGCGCCTGGTGCCGGCGGCGGGCGGGCTGAGGCAGGCGGGCGGCCCGGCCCGGCACCGGCGGGGCTGCCGCCGGTTCTCGTCTCCCCGGCAGGGACGGTGGTCAGCGGGCTCCTCACGGGGCTGCCCTTGTCTGGGTGGGTGGTGTTTTGTTTTGGTTTTTTTTTTTTTTTTTTTTCTCGGAGCCGCGCCGCTACCTCGGCGAGGAGCGGCGGCGGGGCGGCCCCGGTGCTCGCTTGTGGCGGCGGCGCCCGGGAGAGAGGGGTCGGCCCGCGCCGCCCCGCCGCCCACCCGCCGCCGCCTCCGGGCTGCCCGGGCAGCCGCCGCAGCTCTGCGCGGGGCTTTGTCTTTCCCCCAGCCGCTGGCCTGAGCCGTGGCAGGCGCCTGGGGCTGCCGGCCCCCGCGGGCCGCAGAGAGGCTGCCTCGGGGCCTGCGGTAACGCTGTCGCGGCCGGGGGGGGTGTGTGTGTGTGTGTGTGGCTCAGGAGCCTCTTCCCGCCCCTGCCAGCGGGCCAGAGCAAGAAAAGGCAGCCGGCAGCGGAATCCCCAGCCGTCGCCCCCGACTGCTGCTTTCTCCGCAAGCCTTTTAACTGCCGGGGAGGGCTGGGAGGCAGCAGCAGCTCAGATGTCTGGCTGGTCTTGTGTCGTGACAGTCAGCTCCGGGGCTGGAGCAGCCGAGGGGAAGAGGCCTTTTGGTTTGCTTCCCCGCGAAACCGGGGCCTTTTGTTTTCCCTTTGTCCCTAGGTTCGTCCGGAAGCGTCCGTCGACAAGTCAAGGGGAGCGGAACCGAAGGTCGCTCGAGATGTTACCTCACCACGCGTGCCTCGTGCTTGCGAGTCGGACTGCTGACTACGGAGGGATCCCTTTTGTAGCCGCCGAGGGCCGGCGAGGCTCCGTGTGCCCGCCGCTTCCGAGTGCTGCGCTGCGGCTCGGGCAACGGCCGGGGAGGAACTGTCGGTCCCTGGTGGTAACGCAGCCGGGCCTGCTAGGCGCTTCAAGCAGCGCGTCCGGCCGGGCAGTGTTGTTTTCCGAGGCTGTAAAGGAGCCCGAGGTATAAACCCGCTTGACGTTTCCGTACGGCGGTGCGCTTTGTCGGAGGGCTCGGCCGTACTGACGGAGCTGGCACAGGGTTCCCGCGGGACTCCGGCTTTGCCCGTCTCGTGGAAAGGCTCCAGAGCCTGCTTGGGAAGCCGCTTGACAAGGCACGGCTTTGCCGTGATTTTTACGCCGGAATTCCGACGGTAGCGCCGATGCCACGTGTTAGCCTTTCTCCAGCAGCTCTTCAAAGCAGAGTGAGCCTTAAGAATCGGACTGCCTTGTAACGAAATTCGAAACAAAGCGGCGGGGTGAAGCGGCTGGAAGCGTCCTGCCAGTCTGCCGTGGGTATCGCTGCCGTGCGTGTTACCTGCCTGTCTGCCGATCGCTCCTGCCTCTTGTTGTGCCCCGGTAATTCCTCTGGGGAAGGCGTTGGGCTCTGACTGCGGCGCACCCCGACTCCCTCCTGACCCCGGCGAGACGTGATCGGTGTTTGCCTTCCTCCCCTTTCACAGGGCCTCGGCTGTTGCGTGCAGAGAAGCTGTCAGCCTTGTGAGAGAGCACGCCGCCGGCAAGCGCGTCGTGGTGCTTCGGTACCGAGCTGAGACCGCAGGCGTCCGTCTTTTGTTTGCGAAAAGGGATCGCGAGGAAAGGTGCTGACCTCGGAGGGGGAGAGGTGGCGGGGGAACAGGTAGGAGGCAGCTCTTTCAACCGGTTTTCGGCTTAACTCCTGGGTGCCTGAGCACGGTTCTGGGCTTCGGGGGGTTGGCTTTCGGCTTTTCGCCTTCAGCGCCTCCTCCGTCACCGCTGTCGGCGCGCGCTGAGCTGCGGCTCGGGGAGGGGACCGCGGCGATACAGGCCGTGTGCGTGCCAGCCGTCCTCAAGGCTAGAGCTGTATTCTGCTTGTTACCCTGATGAAAGCGTTTCTTTTTTTCTAGGGGGCGTTCCCACAAGGCAGTGGTGTGGAGCCGAAGGGGACTGCGATGGAACGGTGACGGAGCCCGTTTGGACCGAGTCTTGAAGATAGATCTCTCTGGTTTTTGTCCGAGGAAACTTCGTCTCGAGACGGTCCTATCGCTCGCTGGCAACGTGGTAGGAAACTGCTTTGTTGATCTTGACGGCGCAGTGTGTTGGGAGTATTAAGATTCCTCGAGAGCTCAGAAGCGAGTAGGTTGTTTCTCTAAGGGAAAGGGGAATAGGCCTGTATCGTTAAAGGAAAGACTCAGAGCGGGTTTTGCTTCTCTTAAGTACAAAGCGCCCCATCTCAAGTGATTGCAAAGTCTGAAACGATGGTTCAAAAGCAGACTTGTGCTGTTTGCAAAGCGTCTGTTGCACTGCTCAAAGACAAAAGGCGCTCACCCGAGAAAGTTTTTGGAAACCGATGTCCGATAGGCACGGGGAAAGAGCTGGAGAGGTTTACGTCTCGTCTGTCGAATTCTGTTCTCTTTCGTGCCCTTCCATTTTACAATAAAAACTTTCGTGACCCCTTTTCCCGTTCAGGCACTGTTGCTAGTGTTTTTATAAGGGGGGAAAAAAAGCGTATGCCTAGTCTCTCGAGTGATTATTATTTTTTATTTTTTTTTCTTTTTCTCTAGACTAGTCGAATCGAGAATGTTCGCTGTAAGAACTTCATCCACCGGGATGGGAAGCCAGGCAACTTCCGAACGGGCCGTGGGCAGAGTTCCCTTCTTGATGCCGTGCCTATATAATAAACTGTGCAGTCTCGTTAGCTAGACGGGCTGCAGTACCCAATTTTTTTCGCCAGGCGGCAGCACCGCGCCTCCCAGGCGGAGTAAGGGCAGCGCATGCGCAGACGCGGCCTGACGCCGAAGGGGGCGGGGCTTCCGGCCCCGTGCGTCCGGGCCGATGACGCAATCCCGCTTTGGCGCATGCGCAGAAGGGCTTTCTGGCCAAGTAAGGTCAGCGCATGCGCAGAAGCGGCTTTAACCCTCAGGGGCGGGACTTCCGGCCACGTGCGTCCGGGCCGATGACGCAATCGCGCTTTGGCGCATGCGCAGAAGGGCTTTCTGGCCGAGTAAGGTCAGCGCATGCGCAGAAGCGGCTTTGACCCTCAGGGGCGGGGCTTCCGGCCCCGTGCGTCCGGGCCGATGACGCAATCCCGCTTTGGCGCATGCGCAGAAGGGCTTTCTGGCCAAGTAAGGTCAGCGCATGCGCAGAAGCGGCTTTGACCCTCAGGGGCGGGGCTTCCGGCCCCGTGCGTCCGGGCCGATGACGCAATCGCGCTTTGGCGCATGCGCAGAAGGGCTTTCTGGCCAAGTAAGGTCAGCGCATGCGCAGAAGCGGCTTTGACCCTCAGGGGCGGGGCTTCCGGCCCCGTGCGTCCGGGCCGATGACGCAATCCCGCTTTGGCGCATGCGCAGAAGCCTTGCTGGCCGACGGAGGGCGGCGCATGCGCAGAAGCGGCTTTGACCCCCCCTAGGGGCGGGGCTTCCGGCCTCGTGCGTAGGGGCAGAGGACGCATCCGGCCCGGGAAAGGCGGGTTCACTGCCGGCCCGCGCGGCGCGCTGGAGCGGCCGTGGAGGTGCGGAGCCTTCGCCGGTAGCCCGGGAGACTTTCGGGCCGGGACGTGCGGCGGCGCGCTCGGGCTGAAGGGCGGCCGGGGGCCGGCGGGCAGCGGCCCGGTCGGGGGGGATGTGGCGGCCCGGCGCTCGGCCGCGGCAGGGAGCGCCTGGTGCCGGCGGCGGGCGGGCTGAGGCAGGCGGGCGGCCCGGCCCGGCACCGGCGGGGCTGCCGCCGGTTCTCGTCTCCCCGGCAGGGACGGTGGTCAGCGGGCTCCTCACGGGGCTGCCCTTTTCTGGGTGGGTGGTGTTTTGTTTTGGTTTTTTTTTTTTTTTTTTTTCTCGGAGCCGCGCCGCTACCTCGGCGAGGAGCGGCGGCGGGGCGGCCCCGGTGCTCGCTTGTGGCGGCGGCGCCCGGGAGAGAGGGGTCGGCCCGCGCCGCCCCGCCGCCCACCCGCCGCCGCCTCCGGGCTGCCCGGGCAGCCGCCGCAGCTCTGCGCGGGGCTTTGTCTTTCCCCCAGCCGCTGGCCTGAGCCGTGGCAGCCGGCTGGGGCTGCCGGCTCCCGCGGGCCGCAGAGAGGCTGCCTCGGGGCCTGCGGTAACGCTGTCGCGGCCGGGGGGGGTGTGTGTGTGTGTGTGTGGCTCAGGAGCCTCTTCCCGCCCCTGCCAGCGGGCCAGAGCAAGAAAAGGCAGCCGGCAGCGGAATCCCCAGCCGTCGCCCCCGACTGCTGCTTTCTCCGCAAGCCTTTTAACTGCCGGGGAGGGCTGGGAGGCAGCAGCAGCTCAGATGTCTGGCTGGTCTTGTGTCGTGACAGTCAGCTCCGGGGCTGGAGCAGCCGAGGGGAAGAGGCCTTTTGGTTTGCTTCCCCGCGAAACCGGGGCCTTTTGTTTTCCCTTTGTCCCTAGGTTCGTCCGGAAGCGTCCGTCGACAAGTCAAGGGGAGCGGAACCGAAGGTCGCTCGAGATGTTACCTCACCACGCGTGCCTCGTGCTTGCGAGTCGGACTGCTGACTACGGAGGGATCCCTTTTGTAGCCGCCGAGGGCCGGCGAGGCTCCGTGTGCCCGCCGCTTCCGAGTGCTGCGCTGCGGCTCGGGCAACGGCCGGGGAGGAACTGTCGGTCCCTGGTGGTAACGCAGCCGGGCCTGCTAGGCGCTTCAAGCAGCGCGTCCGGCCGGGCAGTGTTGTTTTCCGAGGCTGTAAAGGAGCCCGAGGTATAAACCCGCTTGACGTTTCCGTACGGCGGTGCGCTTTGTCGGAGGGCTCGGCCGTACTGACGGAGCTGGCACAGGGTTCCCGCGGGACTCCGGCTTTGCCCGTCTCGTGGAAAGGCTCCAGAGCCTGCTTGGGAAGCCGCTTGACAAGGCACGGCTTTGCCGTGATTTTTACGCCGGAATTCCGACGGTAACGCCGATGCCACGTGTTAGCCTTTCTCCAGCAGCTCTTCAAAGCAGAGTGAGCCTTAAGAATCGGACTGCCTTGTAACGAAATTCGAAACAAAGCGGCGGGGTGAAGCGGCTGGAAGCGTCCTGCCAGTCTGCCGTGGGTATCGCTGCCGTGCGTGTTACCTGCCTGTCTGCCGATCGCTCCTGCCTCTTGTTGTGCCCCGGTAATTCCTCTGGGGAAGGCGTTGGGCTCTGACTGCGGCGCACCCCGACTCCCTCCTGACCCCGGCGAGACGTGATCGGTGTTTGCCTTCCTCCCCTTTCACAGGGCCTCGGCTGTTGTGTGCAGAGAAGCTGTCAGCCTTGTGAGAGAGCACGCCGCCGGCAAGCGCGTCGTGGTGCTTCGGTACCGAGCTGAGACCGCAGGCGTCCGTCTTTTGTTTGCGAAAAGGGATCGCGAGGAAAGGTGCTGACCTCGGAGGGGGAGAGGTGGCGGGGGAACAGGTAGGAGGCAGCTCTTTCAACCGGTTTTCGGCTTAACTCCTGGGTGCCTGAGCACGGTTCTGGGCTTCGGGGGGTTGGCTTTCGGCTTTTCGCCTTCAGCGCGTCCTCCGTCACCGCTGTCGGCGCGCGCTGAGCTGCGGCTCAGGGGACCGCGGCGATACAGGCCGTGTGCGTGCCAGCCGTCCTCAAGGCTAGAGCTGTATTCTGCTTGTTACCCTGATGAAAGCGTTTCTTTTTTTCTAGGGGGCGTTCCCACAAGGCAGTGGTGTGGAGCCGAAGGGGACTGCGATTGGACGGTGACGGAGCCGTTTGGACCGAGTCTTGAAGATCTCTCGGGTTTTTGTCCGAGGAAACTTCGTCTCGAGACGGTCCTATCGCTCGCTGGCAACGTGGTAGGAAACTGCTTTGTTGATCTTGACGGCGCAGTGTGTTGGGAGTATTAAGATTCCTCGAGAGCTCAGAAGCGAGTAGGTTGTTTCTCTAAGGGAAAGGGGAATAGGCCTGTATCGTTAAAGGAAAGACTCAGAGCGGGTTTTGCTTCTCTTAAGTACAAAGCGCCCCATCTCAAGTGATTGCAAAGTCTGAAACGATGGTTCAAAAGCAGACTTGTGCTGTTTGCAAAGCGTCTGTTGCACTGCTCAAAGACAAAAGGCGCTCACCCGAGAAAGTTTTTGGAAACCGATGTCCGATAGGCACGGGGAAAGAGCTGGAGAGGTTTACGTCTCGTCTGTCGAATTCTGTTCTCTTTCGTGCCCTTCCATTTTACAATAAAAACTTTCGTGACCCCTTTTCCCGTTCAGGCACTGTTGCTAGTGTTTTTATAAGGGGGGAAAAAAAGCGTATGCCTAGTCTCTCGAGTGATTATTATTTTTTATTTTTTTTTTCTTTTTCTCTAGACTAGTCGAATCGAGAATGTTCGCTGTAAGAACTTCATCCACCGGGATGGGAAGCCAGGCAACTTCCGAACGGGCCGTGGGCAGAGTTCCCTTCTTGATGCCGTGCCTATATAATAAACTGTGCAGTCTCGTTAGCTAGACGGGCTGCAGTACCCAATTTTTTTCGCCAGGCGGCAGCACCGCGCCTCCCAGGCGGAGTAAGGGCAGCGCATGCGCAGACGCGGCCTGACGCCGAAGGGGGCGGGGCTTCCGGCCCCGTGCGTCCGGGCCGATGACGCAATCCCGCTTTGGCGCATGCGCAGAAGGGCTTTCTGGCCAAGTAAGGTCAGCGCATGCGCAGAAGCGGCTTTGACCCTCAGGGGCGGGGCTTCCGGCCCCGTGCGTCCGGGCCGATGACGCAATCCCGCTTTGGCGCATGCGCAGAAGCCTTGCTGGCCGACGGAGGGCGGCGCATGCGCAGAAGCGGCTTTGACCCCCCCTAGGGGCGGGGCTTCCGGCCTCGTGCGTAGGGGCAGAGGACGCATCCGGCCCGGGAAAGGCGGGTTCACTGCCGGCCCGCGCGGCGCGCTGGAGCGGCCGTGGAGGTGCGGAGCCTTCGCCGGTAGCCCGGGAGACTTTCGGGCCGGGACGTGCGGCGGCGCGCTCGGGCTGAAGGGCGGCCGGGGGCCGGCGGGCAGCGGCCCGGTCGGGGGGGATGTGGCGGCCCGGCGCTCGGCCGCGGCAGGGAGCGCCTGGTGCCGGCGGCGGGCGGGCTGAGGCAGGCGGGCGGCCCGGCCCGGCACCGGCGGGGCTGCCGCCGGTTCTCGTCTCCCCGGCAGGGACGGTGGTCAGCGGGCTCCTCACGGGGCTGCCCTTGTCTGGGTGGGTGGTGTTTTGTTTTGGTTTTTTTTTTTTTTTTTTTCTCGGAGCCGCGCCGCTACCTCGGCGAGGAGCGGCGGCGGGGCGGCCCCGGTGCTCGCTTGTGGCGGCGGCGCCCGGGAGAGAGGGGTCGGCCCGCGCCGCCCCGCCGCCCACCCGCCGCCGCCTCCGGGCTGCCCGGGCAGCCGCCGCAGCTCTGCGCGGGGCTTTGTCTTTCCCCCAGCCGCTGGCCTGAGCCGTGGCAGCCGGCTGGGGCTGCCGGCTCCCGCGGGCCGCAGAGAGGCTGCCTCGGGGCCTGCGGTAACGCTGTCGCGGCCGGGGGGTGTGTGTGTGTGTGTGTGTGGCTCAGGAGCCTCTTCCCGCCCCTGCGAGCGGGCCAGAGCAAGAAAAGGCAGCCGGCAGCGGAATCCCCAGCCGTCGCCCCCGACTGCTGCTTTCTCCGCAAGCCTTTTAACTGCCGGGGAGGGCTGGGAGGCAGCAGCAGCTCAGGTGTCTGGCTGGTCTTGTGTCGTGACAGTCAGCTCCGGGGCCGGAGCAGCCGAGGGGAAGAGGCCTTTTGGTTTGCTTCCCAGCGAAACGGGGGTCTTTTGTTTTCCCTTTGTCCCTAGGTTCGTCCGGAAGCGTCCGTCGACAAGTCAAGGGGAGCGGAACCGAAGGTCGCTCGAGATGTTACCTCGCCAGGCGTGCCTCGTGCTTGCGAGTCGGACTGCTGACTACGGAGGGATCCCTTTTGTAGCCGCCGAGGGCCCGCGAGGCTCCGTGTGCCCGCCGCTTCCGAGTGCTGCGCTGCGGCTCGGGCAACGGCCGGGGAGGAATTGTCGGTCCCTCCTGGTAACGCAGCCGGGCCTGCTAGGCGCTTCAAGCAGCGCGTCCGGCCGGGCAGTATTGTTTTCCGAGGCTGTAAAGGAGCCCGAGGTATAAACCCGCTTTACGTTTCCGTACGGCGGTGCGCTTTGTCGGAGGGCTCGGCCGTACTGACGGAGCTGGCACAGGGTTCCCGCGGGACTCCGGCTTTGCCCGTCTCGTGGAAAGGCTCCAGAGCCTGCTTGGGAAGCCGCTTGACAAGGCACGGCTTTGCCGTGATTTTTACACCGGAATTCCGACGGTAGCGCCGATGCCACGTGTTAGCCTTTCTCCAGCAGCTCTTCAAAGCAGAGTGAGCCTTAAGAATCGGACTGCCTTGTAACGAAATTCGAAACAAAGCGGCGGGGTGAAGCGGCTGGAAGCGTCCTGCCAGTCTGCCGTGGGTATCGCTGCCGTGCGTGTTACCTGCCTGTCTGCCGATCGCTCCTGCCTCTTGTTGTGCCCCGGTAATTCCTCTGGGGAAGGCGCTGGGCTCTGACTGTGGCGCGGCGCGCCCCGTCTCCCTCCTGACCCCGGCGAGACGTGATCGGTGTTTGCCTTCCTCCCCTTTCACAGGGCCTCGGCTGTTGCGTGCAGAGAAGCTGTCAGCCTTGTGAGAGAGCACGCCGCCGGCAAGCGCATCGTGGTGCTTCGGTACCGAGCTGAGACCGCAGGCGTCCGTCTTTTGTTTGCGAAAAGGGATCGCGAGGAAAGGTGCTGACCTCGGAGGGGGAGAGGTGGCGGGGGAACAGGTAGGAGGCAGCTCTTTCAACCGGTTTTCGGCTTAACTCCTGGGTTCCTGAGCACGGTTCTGGGCTTCGGGGGGTTGGCTTTCGGCTTTTCGCCTTCAGCGCCTCCTCCGTCACCGCTGTCGGCGCGCGCTGAGCTGCGGCTCGGGGAGGGGACCGCGGCGATACAGGCCGTGTGCGTGCCAGCCGTCCTCAAGGCTAGAGCTGTATTCTGCTTGTTACCCTGATGAAAGCGTTTCTTTTTTTCTAGGGGGCGTTCCCACAAGGCAGTGGTGTGGAGCCGAAGGGGACTGCGATGGAACGGTGACGGAGCCCGTTTGGACCGAGTCTTGAAGATAGATCTCTCTGGTTTTTGTCCGAGGAAACTTCGTCTCGAGACGGTCCTATCGCTCGCTGGCAACGTGGTAGGAAACTGCTTTGTTGATCTTGACGGCGCAGTGTGTTGGGAGTATTAAGATTCCTCGAGAGCTCAGAAGCGAGTAGGTTGTTTCTCTAAGGGAAAGGGGAATAGGCCTGTATCGTTAAAGGAAAGACTCAGAGCGGGTTTTGCTTCTCTTAAGTACAAAGCGCCCCATCTCAAGTGATTGCAAAGTCTGAAACGATGGTTCAAAAGCAGACTTGTGCTGTTTGCAAAGCGTCTGTTGCACTGCTCAAAGACAAAAGGCGCTCACCCGAGAAAGTTTTTGGAAACCGATGTCCGATAGGCACGGGGAAAGAGCTGGAGAGGTTTACGTCTCGTCTGTCGAATTCTGTTCTCTTTCGTGCCCTTCCATTTTACAATAAAAACTTTCGTGACCCCTTTTCCCGTTCAGGCACTGTTGCTAGTGTTTTTATAAGGGGGGAAAAAAAGCGTATGCCTAGTCTCTCGAGTGATTATTATTTTTTATTTTTTTTTCTTTTTCTCTAGACTAGTCGAATCGAGAATGTTCGCTGTAAGAACTTCATCCACCGGGATGGGAAGCCAGGCAACTTCCGAACGGGCCGTGGGCAGAGTTCCCTTCTTGATGCCGTGCCTATATAATAAACTGTGCAGTCTCGTTAGCTAGACGGGCTGCAGTACCCAATTTTTTTCGCCAGGCGGCAGCACCGCGCCTCCCAGGCGGAGTAAGGGCAGCGCATGCGCAGACGCGGCCTGACGCCGAAGGGGGCGGGGCTTCCGGCCCCGTGCGTCCGGGCCGATGACGCAATCCCGCTTTGGCGCATGCGCAGAAGGGCTTTCTGGCCAAGTAAGGTCAGCGCATGCGCAGAAGCGGCTTTGACCCTCAGGGGCGGGACTTCCGGCCCCGTGCGTCCGGGCCGATGACGCAATCCCGCTTTGGCGCATGCGCAGAAGCCTTGCTGGCCGACGGAGGGCGGCGCATGCGCAGAAGCGGCTTTGACCCCCCCTAGGGGCGGGGCTTCCGGCCTCGTGCGTAGGGGCAGAGGACGCATCCGGCCCGGGAAAGGCGGGTTCACTGCCGGCCCGCGCGGCGCGCTGGAGCGGCCGTGGAGGTGCGGAGCCTTCGCCGGTAGCCCGGGAGACTTTCGGGCCGGGACGTGCGGCGGCGCGCTCGGGCTGAAGGGCGGCCGGGGGCCGGCGGGCAGCGGCCCGGTCGGGGGGGATGTGGCGGCCCGGCGCTCGGCCGCGGCAGGGAGCGCCTGGTGCCGGCGGCGGGCGGGCTGAGGCAGGCGGGCGGCCCGGCCCGGCACCGGCGGGGCTGCCGCCGGTTCTCGTCTCCCCGGCAGGGACGGTGGTCAGCGGGCTCCTCACGGGGCTGCCCTTTTTTGGGTGGGTTTTTTTTGGGGTTTTTTTTTTTTTTTTCTCTCGGAGCCGCGCCGCTACCTCGGCGAGGAGCGGCGGCAGGCAGGGCGGCCCCGGTGCTCGCTTGTGGCGGCGGCGCCCGGGAGAGGGGTCGGGCCGCGCCGCCCCGCCGCCCACCCGCCGCCGCCTGCGGGCTGCCCGGGCAGCCGCCGCAGCCCTGCGCGGGGCTTTGTCTTTCCCCCAGCCGCTGGCCTGAGCCGTGGCAGGCGCCTGGGGCTGCCGGCCCCCGCGGGCCGCAGAGAGGCTGCCTCGGGGCCTGCGGTAACGCTGTCGCGGGGGGGTGTGTGTGTGTGTGTGTGTGTGTGCGGCTCAGGAGCCTCTTCCCGCCCCTGCCAGCGGGCCAGAGCAAGAAAAGGCAGCCGGCAGCGGAATCCCCAGCCGTCGCCCCCGACTGCTGCTTTCTCCGCAAGCCTTTTAACTGCCGGGGAGGGCTGGGAGGCAGCAGCAGCTCAGGTGTCTGGCTGGTCTTGTGTCGTGACAGTCAGCTCCGGGGCCGGAGCAGCCGAGGGGAAGAGGCCTTTTGGTTTGCTTCCCAGCGAAACGGGGGTCTTTTGTTTTCCCTTTGTCCCTAGGTTCGTCCGGAAGCGTCCGTCGACAAGTCAAGGGGAGCGGAACCGAAGGTCGCTCGAGATGTTACCTCGCCAGGCGTGCCTCGTGCTTGCGAGTCGGACTGCTGACTACGGAGGGATCCCTTTTGTAGCCGCCGAGGGCCCGCGAGGCTCCGTGTGCCCGCCGCTTCCGAGTGCTGCGCTGCGGCTCGGGCAACGGCCGGGGAGGAATTGTCGGTCCCTCCTGGTAACGCAGCCGGGCCTGCTAGGCGCTTAAAGCAGCGCGTCCGGCCGGGCAGTATTGTTTTCCGAGGCTGTAAAGGAGCCCGAGGTATAAACCCGCTTTACGTTTCCGTACGGCGGTGCGCTTTGTCGGAGAGCTCGGCCGTCCTGACGGAGCTGGCACAGGGTTCCCGCGGGACTCCGGCTTTGCCCGTCTCGTGGAAAGGCTCCAGAGCCTGCTTGGGAAGCCGCTTGACAAGGCACGGCTTTGCCGTGATTTTTACGCCGGAATTCCGACGGTAACGCCGATGCCACGTGTTAGCCTTTCTCCAGCAGCTCTTCAAAGCAAGAGTGAGCCTTAAGAATCGGATTGCCTTGTAACGAAATTCGAAACAAAGCGGCGGGGTGAAGCGGCTGGAAGCGTCCTGCCAGTCTGCCGTGGGTATCGCTGCCGTGCGTGTCACCTGCCTGTCTGCCGATCGCTCCTGCCTCTTGTTGTGCCCCGGTAATTCCTCTGGGGAAGGCGTTGGGCTCTGACTGTGGCGCGGCGCACCCCGACTCCCTCCTGACCCCGGCGAGACGTGATCGGTGTTTGCCTTCCTCCCCTTTCACAGGGCCTCGGCTGTTGCGTGCAGAGAAGCTGTCAGCCTTGTGAGGGAGCACGCCGCCGGCAAGCGCGTCGTGGTGCTTCGGTACCGAGCTGAGACCGCAGGCGTCCGTCTTTTGTTTGCGAAAAGGGATCGCGAGGAAAGGTGCTGACCTCGGAGGGGGAGAGGTGGCGGGGGAACAGGTAGGAGGCAGCTCTTTCAACCGGTTTTCGGCTTAACTCCTGGGTGCCTGAGCACGGTTCTGGGCTTCGGGGGGTTGGCTTTCGGCTTTTCGCCTTCAGCGCCTCCTCCGTCACCGCTGTCGGCGCGCGCTGAGCTGCGGCTCAGGGGACCGCGGCGATACAGGCCGTGTGCGTGCCAGCCGTCCTCAAGGCTAGAGCTGTATTCTGCTTGTTACCCTGATGAAAGCGTTTCTTTTTTTCTAGGGGGCGTTCCCACAAGGCAGCGGTGTGGAGCCGAAGGGGACTGCGATGGAACGGTGACGGAGCCCGTTTGGACCGAGTCTTGAAGATAGATCTCTCGGGTTTTTGTCTGAGGAAACTTCGTCTCGAGACGGTCCTATCGCTCGCTGGCAACGTGGTAGGAAACTGCTTTGTTGATCTTGACGGCGCAGTGTGTTGGGAGTATTAAGATTCCTCGAGAGCTCAGAAGCGAGTAGGTTGTTTCTCTAAGGGAAAGGGGAATAGGCCTGTATCGTTAAAGGAAAGACTCAGAGCGGGTTTTGCTTCTCTTAAGTACAAAGCGCCCCATCTCAAGTGATTGCAAAGTCTGAAACGATGGTTCAAAAGCAGACTTGTGCTGTTTGCAAAGCGTCTGTTGCACTGCTCAAAGACAAAAGGCGCTCACCCGAGAAAGTTTTTGGAAACCGATGTCCGATAGGCACGGGGAAAGAGCTGGAGAGGTTTACGTCTCGTCTGTCGAATTCTGTTCTCTTTCGTGCCCTTCCATTTTACAATAAAAACTTTCGTGACCCCTTTTCCCGTTCAGGCACTGTTGCTAGTGTTTTTATAAGGGGGGAAAAAAAGCGTATGCCTAGTCTCTCGAGTGATTATTATTTTTTATTTTTTTTTCTTTTTCTCTAGACTAGTCGAATCGAGAATGTTCGCTGTAAGAACTTCATCCACCGGGATGGGAAGCCAGGCAACTTCCGAACGGGCCGTGGGCAGAGTTCCCTTCTTGATGCCGTGCCTATATAATAAACTGTGCAGTCTCGTTAGCTAGACGGGCTGCAGTACCCAATTTTTTTCGCCAGGCGGCAGCACCGCGCCTCCCAGGCGGAGTAAGGGCAGCGCATGCGCAGACGCGGCCTGACGCCGAAGGGGGCGGGGCTTCCGGCCCCGTGCGTCCGGGCCGATGACGCAATCCCGCTTTGGCGCATGCGCAGAAGGGCTTTCTGGCCAAGTAAGGTCAGCGCATGCGCAGAAGCGGCTTTGACCCTCAGGGGCGGGACTTCCGGCCCCGTGCGTCCGGGCCGATGACGCAATCCCGCTTTGGCGCATGCGCAGAAGCCTTGCTGGCCGACGGAGGGCGGCGCATGCGCAGAAGCGGCTTTGACCCCCCCTAGGGGCGGGGCTTCCGGCCTCGTGCGTAGGGGCAGAGGACGCATCCGGCCCGGGAAAGGCGGGTTCACTGCCGGCCCGCGCGGCGCGCTGGAGCGGCCGTGGAGGTGCGGAGCCTTCGCCGGTAGCCCGGGAGACTTTCGGGCCGGGACGTGCGGCGGCGCGCTCGGGCTGAAGGGCGGCCGGGGGCCGGCGGGCAGCGGCCCGGTCGGGGGGGATGTGGCGGCCCGGCGCTCGGCCGCGGCAGGGAGCGCCTGGTGCCGGCGGCGGGCGGGCTGAGGCAGGCGGGCGGCCCGGCCCGGCACCGGCGGGGCTGCCGCCGGTTCTCGTCTCCCCGGCAGGGACGGTGGTCAGCGGGCTCCTCACGGGGCTGCCCTTTTTTGGGTGGGTTTTTTTTGGGTTTTTTTTTTTTTTTTTCTCTCGGAGCCGCGCCGCTACCTCGGCGAGGAGCGGCGGCAGGCAGGGCGGCCCCGGTGCTCGCTTGTGGCGGCGGCGCCCGGGAGAGGGGTCGGGCCGCGCCGCCCCGCCGCCCACCCGCCGCCGCCTGCGGGCTGCCCGGGCAGCCGCCGCAGCCCTGCGCGGGGCTTTGTCTTTCCCCCAGCCGCTGGCCTGAGCCGTGGCAGGCGCCTGGGGCTGCCGGCCCCCGCGGGCCGCAGAGAGGCTGCCTCGGGGCCTGCGGTAACGCTGTCGCGGGGGGGTGTGTGTGTGTGTGTGTGTGTGTGCGGCTCAGGAGCCTCTTCCCGCCCCTGCCAGCGGGCCAGAGCAAGAAAAGGCAGCCGGCAGCGGAATCCCCAGCCGTCGCCCCCGACTGCTGCTTTCTCCGCAAGCCTTTTAACTGCCGGGGAGGGCTGGGAGGCAGCAGCAGCTCAGGTGTCTGGCTGGTCTTGTGTCGTGACAGTCAGCTCCGGGGCCGGAGCAGCCGAGGGGAAGAGGCCTTTTGGTTTGCTTCCCAGCGAAACGGGGGTCTTTTGTTTTCCCTTTGTCCCTAGGTTCGTCCGGAAGCGTCCGTCGACAAGTCAAGGGGAGCGGAACCGAAGGTCGCTCGAGATGTTACCTCGCCAGGCGTGCCTCGTGCTTGCGAGTCGGACTGCTGACTACGGAGGGATCCCTTTTGTAGCCGCCGAGGGCCCGCGAGGCTCCGTGTGCCCGCCGCTTCCGAGTGCTGCGCTGCGGCTCGGGCAACGGCCGGGGAGGAATTGTCGGTCCCTCCTGGTAACGCAGCCGGGCCTGCTAGGCGCTTAAAGCAGCGCGTCCGGCCGGGCAGTATTGTTTTCCGAGGCTGTAAAGGAGCCCGAGGTATAAACCCGCTTTACGTTTCCGTACGGCGGTGCGCTTTGTCGGAGAGCTCGGCCGTCCTGACGGAGCTGGCACAGGGTTCCCGCGGGACTCCGGCTTTGCCCGTCTCGTGGAAAGGCTCCAGAGCCTGCTTGGGAAGCCGCTTGACAAGGCACGGCTTTGCCGTGATTTTTACGCCGGAATTCCGACGGTAACGCCGATGCCACGTGTTAGCCTTTCTCCAGCAGCTCTTCAAAGCAAGAGTGAGCCTTAAGAATCGGATTGCCTTGTAACGAAATTCGAAACAAAGCGGCGGGGTGAAGCGGCTGGAAGCGTCCTGCCAGTCTGCCGTGGGTATCGCTGCCGTGCGTGTCACCTGCCTGTCTGCCGATCGCTCCTGCCTCTTGTTGTGCCCCGGTAATTCCTCTGGGGAAGGCGTTGGGCTCTGACTGTGGCGCGGCGCACCCCGACTCCCTCCTGACCCCGGCGAGACGTGATCGGTGTTTGCCTTCCTCCCCTTTCACAGGGCCTCGGCTGTTGCGTGCAGAGAAGCTGTCAGCCTTGTGAGGGAGCACGCCGCCGGCAAGCGCGTCGTGGTGCTTCGGTACCGAGCTGAGACCGCAGGCGTCCGTCTTTTGTTTGCGAAAAGGGATCGCGAGGAAAGGTGCTGACCTCGGAGGGGGAGAGGTGGCGGGGGAACAGGTAGGAGGCAGCTCTTTCAACCGGTTTTCGGCTTAACTCCTGGGTGCCTGAGCACGGTTCTGGGCTTCGGGGGGTTGGCTTTCGGCTTTTCGCCTTCAGCGCGTCCTCCGTCACCGCTGTCGGCGCGCGCTGAGCTGCGGCTCAGGGGACCGCGGCGATACAGGCCGTGTGCGTGCCAGCCGTCCTCAAGGCTAGAGCTGTATTCTGCTTGTTACCCTGATGAAAGCGTTTCTTTTTTTCTAGGGGGCGTTCCCACAAGGCAGCGGTGTGGAGCCGAAGGGGACTGCGATGGAACGGTGACGGAGCCCGTTTGGACCGAGTCTTGAAGATAGATCTCTCGGGTTTTTGTCCGAGGAAACTTCGTCTCGAGACGGTCCTATCGCTCGCTGGCAACGTGGTAGGAAACTGCTTTGTTGATCTTGACGGCGCAGTGTGTTGGGAGTATTAAGATTCCTCGAGAGCTCAGAAGCGAGTAGGTTGTTTCTCTAAGGGAAAGGGGAATAGGCCTGTATCGTTAAAGGAAAGACTCAGAGCGGGTTTTGCTTCTCTTAAGTACAAAGCGCCCCATCTCAAGTGATTGCAAAGTCTGAAACGATGGTTCAAAAGCAGACTTGTGCTGTTTGCAAAGCGTCTGTTGCACTGCTCAAAGACAAAAGGCGCTCACCCGAGAAAGTTTTTGGAAACCGATGTCCGATAGGCACGGGGAAAGAGCTGGAGAGGTTTACGTCTCATCTGTCGAATTCTGTTCTCTTTCGTGCCCTTCCATTTTACAATAAAAACTTTCGTGACCCCTTTTCCCGTTCAGGCACTGTTGCTAGTGTTTTTATAAGGGGGAAAAAAAAGCGTATGCCTAGTCTCTCGAGTGATTATTATTTTTTATTTTTTTTTTCTTTTTCTCTAGACTAGTCGAATCGAGAATGTTCGCTGTAAGAACTTCATCCACCGGGATGGGAAGCCAGGCAACTTCCGAACGGGCCGTGGGCAGAGTTCCCTTCTTGATGCCGTGCCTATATAATAAACTGTGCAGTCTCGTTAGCTAGACGGGCTGCAGTACCCAATTTTTTTCGCCAGGAGGCAGCACCGCTCCTCCCAGGCGGAGTAAGGGCAGCGCATGCGCAGACGCGGCTTGACGCCGAAGGGGGCGGGGCTTCCGGCCCCGTGCGTCCGGGCCGATGACGCAATCCCGCTTTGGCGCATGCGCAGAAGGGCTGTCTGGCCAAGTAAGGTCAGCGCATGCGCAGAAGCGGCTTTGACCCTCAGGGGCGGGGCTTCCGGCCCCGTGCGTCCGGGCCGATGACGCAATCCCGCTTTGGCGCATGCGCAGAAGGGCTTTCTGGCCGAGTAAGGTCAGCGCATGCGCAGAAGCGGCTTTGACCCTCAGGGGCGGGGCTTCCGGCCCCGTGCGTCCGGGCCGATGACGCAATCCCGCTTTGGCGCATGCGCAGAAGCCTTGCTGGCCGACGGAGGGCGGCGCATGCGCAGAAGCGGCTTTGACCCCCCCTAGGGGCGGGGCTTCCGGCCTCGTGCGTAGGGGCAGAGGACGCATCCGGCCCGGGAAAGGCGGGTTCACTGCCGGCCCGCGCGGCGCGCTGGAGCGGCCGTGGAGGTGCGGAGCCTTCGCCGGTAGCCCGGGAGACTTTCGGGCCGGGACGTGCGGCGGCGCGCTCGGGCTGAAGGGCGGCCGGGGGCCGGCGGGCAGCGGCCCGGTCGGGGGGGATGTGGCGGCCCGGCGCTCGGCCGCGGCAGGGAGCGCCTGGTGCCGGCGGCGGGCGGGCTGAGGCAGGCGGGCGGCCCGGCCCGGGAGCGGCGGGGCTGCCGCCGGTTCTCGTCTCCCCGGCAGGGACGGTGGTCAGCGGGCTCCTCACGGGGCTGCCCTTTTTTGGGTGGGTTTTTTTTGGGGGTTTTTTTTTTTTTTTCTCTCGGAGCCGCGCCGCTACCTCGGCGAGGAGCGGCGGCAGGCAGGGCGGCCCCGGTGCTCGCTTGTGGCGGCGGCGCCCGGGAGAGGGGTCGGGCCGCGCCGCCCCGCCGCCCACCCGCCGCCGCCTGCGGGCTGCCCGGGCAGCCGCCGCAGCCCTGCGCGGGGCTTTGTCTTTCCCCCAGCCGCTGGCCTGAGCCGTGGCAGGCGCCTGGGGCTGCCGGCCCCCGCGGGCCGCAGAGAGGCTGCCTCGGGGCCTGCGGTAACGCTGTCGCGGGGGGGTGTGTGTGTGTGTGTGTGTGTGTGCGGCTCAGGAGCCTCTTCCCGCCCCTGCCAGCGGGCCAGAGCAAGAAAAGGCAGCCGGCAGCGGAATCCCCAGCCGTCGCCCCCGACTGCTGCTTTCTCCGCAAGCCTTTTAACTGCCGGGGAGGGCTGGGAGGCAGCAGCAGCTCAGGTGTCTGGCTGGTCTTGTGTCGTGACAGTCAGCTCCGGGGCCGGAGCAGCCGAGGGGAAGAGGCCTTTTGGTTTGCTTCCCAGCGAAACGGGGGTCTTTTGTTTTCCCTTTGTCCCTAGGTTCGTCCGGAAGCGTCCGTCGACAAGTCAAGGGGAGCGGAACCGAAGGTCGCTCGAGATGTTACCTCGCCAGGCGTGCCTCGTGCTTGCGAGTCGGACTGCTGACTACGGAGGGATCCCTTTTGTAGCCGCCGAGGGCCCGCGAGGCTCCGTGTGCCCGCCGCTTCCGAGTGCTGCGCTGCGGCTCGGGCAACGGCCGGGGAGGAATTGTCGGTCCCTCCTGGTAACGCAGCCGGGCCTGCTAGGCGCTTAAAGCAGCGCATCCGGCCGGGCAGTATTGTTTTCCGAGGCTGTAAAGGAGCCCGAGGTATAAACCCGCTTTACGTTTCCGTACGGCGGTGCGCTTTGTCGGAGAGCTCGGCCGTCCTGACGGAGCTGGCACAGGGTTCCCGCGGGACTCCGGCTTTGCCCGTCTCGTGGAAAGGCTCCAGAGCCTGCTTGGGAAGCCGCTTGACAAGGCACGGCTTTGCCGTGATTTTTACGCCGGAATTCCGACGGTAACGCCGATGCCACGTGTTAGCCTTTCTCCAGCAGCTATGAAAAGCAGAGTGAGCCTTAAGAATCGGATTGCCTTGTAACGAAATTCGAAACAAAGCGGCGGGGTGAAGCGGCTGGAAGCGTCCTGCCAGTCTGCCGTGGGTATCGCTGCCGTGCGTGTTACCTGCCTGTCTGCCGATCGCTCCTGCCTCTTGTTGTGCCCCGGTAATTCCTCTGGGGAAGGCGTTGGGCTCTGACTGCGGCGCACCCCGACTCCCTCCTGACCCCGGCGAGACGTGATCGGTGTTTGCCTTCCTCCCCTTTCACAGGGCCTCGGCTGTTGCGTGCAGAGAAGCTGTCAGCCTTGTGAGAGAGCACGCCGCCGGCAAGCGCGTCGTGGTGCTTCGGTACCGAGCTGAGACCGCAGGCGTCCGTCTTTTGTTTGCGAAAAGGGATCGCGAGGAAAGGTGCTGACCTCGGAGGGGGAGAGGTGGCGGGGGAACAGGTAGGAGGCAGCTCTTTCAACCGGTTTTAGGCTTAACTCCTGGGTGCCTGAGCACGGTTCTGGGCTTCGGGGGGTTGGCTTTCGGCTTTTCGCCTTCAGCGCCTCCTCCGTCACCGCTGTCGGCGCGCGCTGAGCTGCGGCTCAGGGGACCGCGGCGATACAGGCCGTGTGCGTGCCAGCCGTCCTCAAGGCTAGAGCTGTATTCTGCTTGTTACCCTGATGAAAGCGTTTCTTTTTTTCTAGGGGGCGTTCCCACAAGGCAGCGGTGTGGAGCCGAAGGGGACTGCGATTGGACGGTGACGGAGCCGTTTGGACCGAGTCTTGAAGATCTCTCGGGTTTTTGTCCGAGGAAACTTCGTCTCGAGACGGTCCTATCGCTCGCTGGCAACGTGGTAGGAAACTGCTTTGTTCATCTTGACGGCGCAGTGTGTTGGGAGTGTTAAGATTCCTCGAGAGCTCAGAAGCGAGTAGGTTGTTTCTCTGAGGGAAAGGGGAATAGGCCTGTATCGTTAAAGGAAAGACTCAGAGCGGGTTTTGTTTCTCTTAAGTACAAAGCGCCCCATCTCAAGTGATTGCAAAGTCTGAAACGATGGTTCAAAAGCAGACTTGTGCTGTTTGCAAAGCGTCTGTTGCACTGCTCAAAGACAAAAGGCGCTCACCCGAGAAAGTTTTTGGAAACCGATGTCCGATAGGCACGGGGAAAGAGCTGGAGAGGTTTACGTCTCGTCTGTCGAATTCTGTTCTCTTTCGTGCCCTTCCATTTTACAATAAAAACTTTCGTGACCCCTTTTCCCGTTCAGGCACTGTTGCTAGTGTTTTTATAAGGGGGAAAAAAAAGCGTATGCCTAGTCTCTCGAGTGATTATTATTTTTTATTTTTTTTTTCTTTTTCTCTAGACTAGTCGAATCGAGAATGTTCGCTGTAAGAACTTCATCCACCGGGATGGGAAGCCAGGCAACTTCCGAACGGGCCGTGGGCAGAGTTCCCTTCTTGATGCCGTGCCTATATAATAAACTGTGCAGTCTCGTTAGCTAGACGGGCTGCAGTACCCAATTTTTTTCGCCAGGAGGCAGCACCGCTCCTCCCAGGCGGAGTAAGGGCAGCGCATGCGCAGAAGCGGCTTTGACCCTCAGGGGCGGGGCTTCCGGCCCCGTGCGTCCGGGCCGATGACGCAATCCCGCTTTGGCGCATGCGCAGAAGGGCTTTCTGGCCGAGTAAGGTCAGCGCATGCGCAGAAGCGGCTTCGACCCTCAGGGGCGGGGCTTCCGGCCCCGTGCGTCCGGGCCGATGACGCAATCCCGCTTTGGCGCATGCGCAGAAGGGCTTTCTGGCCGAGTAAGGTCAGCGCATGCGCAGAAGCGGCTTCGACCCTCAGGGGCGGGGCTTCCGGCCCCGTGCGTCCGGGCCGATGACGCAATCCCGCTTTGGCGCATGCGCAGAAGGGCTTTCTGGCCGAGTAAGGTCAGCGCATGCGCAGAAGCGGCTTCGACCCTCAGGGGCGGGGCTTCCGGCCCCGTGCGTCCGGGCCGATGACGCAATCCCGCTTTGGCGCATGCGCAGAAGCCTTGCTGGCCGACCGAGGGCGGCGCATGCGCAGAAGCGGCTTTGACCCCCCCTAGGGGCGGGGCTTCCGGCCTCGTGCGTAGGGGCAGATGACGCAGCCGGCCCGGGAAAGGCGGGTTCACTGCCGGCCCGCGCGGCGCGCTGGAGCGGCCGTGGAGGTGCGGAGCCTTCGCCGGTAGCCCGGGAGACTTTCGGGCCGGGACGTGCGGCGGCGCGCTCGGGCTGAAGGGCGGCCGGGGGCCGGCGGGCAGCGGCCCGGTCGGGGGGGATGTGGCGGCCCGGCGCTCGGCCGCGGCAGGGAGCGCCTGGTGCCGGCGGCGGGCGGGCTGAGGCAGGCGGGCGGCCCGGCCCGGGAGCGGCGGGGCTGCCGCCGGTTCTCGTCTCCCCGGCAGGGACGGTGGTCAGCGGGCTCCTCACGGGGCTGCCCTTTTTTGGGTGGGTTTTTTTTGGGTTTTTTTTTTTTTTTTTCTCTCGGAGCCGCGCCGCTACCTCGGCGAGGAGCGGCGGCAGGCAGGGCGGCCCCGGTGCTCGCTTGTGGCGGCGGCGCCCGGGAGAGGGGTCGGGCCGCGCCGCCCCGCCGCCCACCCGCCGCCGCCTGCGGGCTGCCCGGGCAGCCGCCGCAGCCCTGCGCGGGGCTTTGTCTTTCCCCCAGCCGCTGGCCTGAGCCGTGGCAGGCGCCTGGGGCTGCCGGCCCCCGCGGGCCGCAGAGAGGCTGCCTCGGGGCCTGCGGTAACGCTGTCGCGGGGGGGTGTGTGTGTGTGTGTGTGTGTGTGCGGCTCAGGAGCCTCTTCCCGCCCCTGCCAGCGGGCCAGAGCAAGAAAAGGCAGCCGGCAGCGGAATCCCCAGCCGTCGCCCCCGACTGCTGCTTTCTCCGCAAGCCTTTTAACTGCCGGGGAGGGCTGGGAGGCAGCAGCAGCTCAGGTGTCTGGCTGGTCTTGTGTCGTGACAGTCAGCTCCGGGGCCGGAGCAGCCGAGGGGAAGAGGCCTTTTGGTTTGCTTCCCAGCGAAACGGGGGTCTTTTGTTTTCCCTTTGTCCCTAGGTTCGTCCGGAAGCGTCCGTCGACAAGTCAAGGGGAGCGGAACCGAAGGTCGCTCGAGATGTTACCTCGCCAGGCGTGCCTCGTGCTTGCGAGTCGGACTGCTGACTACGGAGGGATCCCTTTTGTAGCCGCCGAGGGCCCGCGAGGCTCCGTGTGCCCGCCGCTTCCGAGTGCTGCGCTGCGGCTCGGGCAACGGCCGGGGAGGAATTGTCGGTCCCTCCTGGTAACGCAGCCGGGCCTGCTAGGCGCTTCAAGCAGCGCGTCCGGCCGGGCAGTATTGTTTTCCGAGGCTGTAAAGGAGCCCGAGGTATAAACCCGCTTTACGTTTCCGTACGGCGGTGCGCTTTGTCGGAGAGCTCGGCCGTCCTGACGGAGCTGGCACAGGGTTCCCGCGGGACTCCGGCTTTGCCCGTCTCGTGGAAAGGCTCCAGAGCCTGCTTGGGAAGCCGCTTGACAAGGCACGGCTTTGCCGTGATTTTTACGCCGGAATTCCGACGGTAACGCCGATGCCACGTGTTAGCCTTTCTCCAGCAGCTATGAAAAGCAGAGTGAGCCTTAAGAATCGGATTGCCTTGTAACGAAATTCGAAACAAAGCGGCGGGGTGAAGCGGCTGGAAGCGTCCTGCCAGTCTGCCGTGGGTATCGCTGCCGTGCGTGTTACCTGCCTGTCTGCCGATCGCTCCTGCCTCTTGTTGTGCCCCGGTAATTCCTCTGGGGAAGGCGTTGGGCTCTGACTGCGGCGCACCCCGACTCCCTCCTGACCCCGGCGAGACGTGATCGGTGTTTGCCTTCCTCCCCTTTCACAGGGCCTCGGCTGTTGCGTGCAGAGAAGCTGTCAGCCTTGTGAGGGAGCACGCCGCCGGCAAGCGCGTCGTGGTGCTTCGGTACCGAGCTGAGACCGCAGGCGTCCGTCTTTTGTTTGCGAAAAGGGATCGCGAGGAAAGGTGCTGACCTCGGAGGGGGAGAGGTGGCGGGGGGAACAGGTAGGAGGCAGCTCTTTCAACCGGTTTTAGGCTTAACTCCTGGGTGCCTGAGCACGGTTCTGGGCTTCGGGGGGTTGGCTTTCGGCTTTTCGCCTTCAGCGCCTCCTCCGTCACCGCTGTCGGCGCGCGCTGAGCTGCGGCTCAGGGGACCGCGGCGATACAGGCCGTGTGCGTGCCAGCCGTCCTCAAGGCTAGAGCTGTATTCTGCTTGTTACCCTGATGAAAGCGTTTCTTTTTTTCTAGGGGGCGTTCCCACAAGGCAGCGGTGTGGAGCCGAAGGGGACTGCGATTGGACGGTGACGGAGCCGTTTGGACCGAGTCTTGAAGATCTCTCGGGTTTTTGTCCGAGGAAACTTCGTCTCGAGACGGTCCTATCGCTCGCTGGCAACGTGGTAGGAAACTGCTTTGTTCATCTTGACGGCGCAGTGTGTTGGGAGTGTTAAGGTTCCTCGAGAGCTCAGAAGCGAGTAGGTTGTTTCTCTGAGGGAAAGGGGAATAGGCCTGTATCGTTAAAGGGAAGACTCAGAGCGGGTTTTGCTTCTCTTAAGTACAAAGCGCCCCATCTCAAGTGATTGCAAAGTCTGAAACGATGGTTCAAAAGCAGACTTGTGCTGTTTGCAAAGCGTCTGTTGCACTGCTCAAAGACAAAAGGCGCTCACCCGAGAAAGTTTTTGGAAACCGATGTCCGATAGGCACGGGGAAAGAGCTGGAGAGGTTTACGTCTCGTCTGTCGAATTCTGTTCTCTTTCGTGCCCTTCCATTTTACAATAAAAACTTTCGTGACCCCTTTTCCCGTTCAGGCACTGTTGCTAGTGTTTTTATAAGGGGGAAAAAAAAGCGTATGCCTAGTCTCTCGAGTGATTATTATTTTTTATTTTTTTTTTCTTTTTCTCTAGACTAGTCGAATCGAGAATGTTCGCTGTAAGAACTTCATCCACCGGGATGGGAAGCCAGGCAACTTCCGAACGGGCCGTGGGCAGAGTTCCCTTCTTGATGCCGTGCCTATATAATAAACTGTGCAGTCTCGTTAGCTAGACGGGCTGCAGTACCCAATTTTTTTCGCCAGGAGGCAGCACCGCTCCTCCCAGGCGGAGTAAGGGCAGCGCATGCGCAGACGCGGCTTGACGCCGAAGGGGGCGGGGCTTCCGGCCCCGTGCGTCCGGGCCGATGACGCAATCCCGCTTTGGCGCATGCGCAGAAGGGCTTTCTGGCCAAGTAAGGTCAGCGCATGCGCAGAAGCGGCTTTGACCCTCAGGGGCGGGGCTTCCGGCCCCGTGCGTCCGGGCCGATGACGCAATCCCGCTTTGGCGCATGCGCAGAAGGGCTTTCTGGCCGAGTAAGGTCAGCGCATGCGCAGAAGCGGCTTCGACCCTCAGGGGCGGGGCTTCCGGCCCCGTGCGTCCGGGCCGATGACGCAATCCCGCTTTGGCGCATGCGCAGAAGGGCTTTCTGGCCGAGTAAGGTCAGCGCATGCGCAGAAGCGGCTTTGACCCTCAGGGGCGGGGCTTCCGGCCCCGTGCGTCCGGGCCGATGACGCAATCCCGCTTTGGCGCATGCGCAGAAGCCTTGCTGGCCGACGGAGGGCGGCGCATGCGCAGAAGCGGCTT